>NW_015387255.1:140233-155107 GCF_001527695.2 Protobothrops mucrosquamatus | reverse complement strand
CGGAGGATTTTAAATTGGGTTTTTAAATCGGGTTTTAAGAATAATTTTAATTGCACAACTTTAAATATTGGTTTAATTTGGTTTTATCTGGTGGGGGGTTGTAAATATGTCTATGTTTTTAAATATGTTGTGAGCCGCCCTGAGTCCCGTTGGGAGAAGGGCGGGATATAAATCAAATAAAGATAAGATAAAAGAAAGATAATTGTTTTTACCTGTTTTTTTTATTATTCACTATCAGAGTCGCTTGAGATGGCAGCTATAGAAATTGAATAAATAAATCAATAAATATTAAGCCTTGGTGATGAAAGTTCATATGTATTTCTGGTTATTTATTTTAAAAGTGCTATGGGTTTCTCTCTCAAGGACAAACTGATCCTTAACCTAAATTACAGTGGTGCTGCCAAGCCTGTTTGCATTCTTTAGTGGATTTCCTTTCCAGTTCTTGTTGTTAATTGCGAAGTCGTGTCCCACCCATCGTGACCCCATGGACAGCGTTCCTCCAGGTCTTCCTGTCCTCTACCATCTTCTGGAGTCCATTTAAGCTCACGCCTACTGCTTCAGTGACTCCATCCAGCCACCTCATTCTCTGTCGTCCCCTTCTTCTATTGCCCTCAATCTTTCCCAGCATTAGGCCCTTCTCCAGTGACTCCTTCCTTCTCATTAGGTGGCCAAAGTACTTGAGTTTCAACTTCAGGATCTGGCCTTCTAAAGAGCAGTCGGGGTCGATCTCTTCTAGGACTGACCGGTTTGAACGCCTTGCAGTCCAAGGGACTCGCAGGAGTCTTCTCCAGCACCATAGTTCAAAGGCCTCAATTCTTTGTCGCTCAGTCTTTCTTATGGTCCAACTTTCACATCCATATATTGTAACTGGGAAAACCAGTTCTAGGGTTATACTAATAAGTTGTCTCTTTGGATGTATGTGGATAAGGTAGAATTTCAGAGTCAATATACTTATTGAATGTGTTCTGCTCTGGACTTGAAATGTTGGCTCTAATTGTTGCTTCATAGAACATTCTTGATCAAACTATGCTGTTAGATAATAAGCACTTCATATTCATCATTTGAGTGTACAGTTGTGATATGAGTCCTATTTTACACAAATTCCCATAACCTGGTGTTTTGTAGTACTGTTTATTAAGTATTGTCTTACGGTTTATTTTGGATTGTCCTTATCCAAGCAAGCTACCAACTAGCTCACAAATATTAGAATAAAGGCAATTATCATCCTACGTTTATCATCCAAAAGTTATGACTAGGACAGATTTTAAAGGCAAAAGAAATATTGGGCAGGGGAGGAATGTGATCATGGTCATTTCCTCAGAGTATTTAATAAGATTGCAGTACTTCTGACTCTACTTACAGAAATACGAGGGATGTTTTTTGGATACTGCTGGGATCTGCAAAAGCTAAATGTAAATATGAAGTAGGAGCCTTTCCTTTCAGTTAACTGATTCTTTTTGCTGGACATGCCACCATCTTTCTGTATTCCCAAACTGTTTTCCTTCCCAATGGCAGTTTTTTGGTTTGCCATCAAATTCAGTCATCCACAGTCTTACAGCTTACACAGGAGAATTAATCTTAAGATTCTTTGTACTTAGTTGACATTCTAAAATTGACAAAACCTCTTTCTGTAGGCATATGGCATAGAGCCTCATGTCTAAAATGCTTATCGCCTAACTCTAAATCAGGGGTCTTCAAACTTGGCCCTTTTATGACTTGTGGACTTCAACTCCTGGCTGAGGAATTCTGGGAGTTGAAGTCCACAAGTCATACAAGGACCAAGTTTGAAGACCCCTGCTCTAAATGTTAAGAGTCTTAGATGCTCTAGCCCAGTGGTTCTCAACCTGTGGGTCGGGACCCTATTTGGGGTCGATCGACCATTTCACGGGGGTCGCCAAGCAAGGCTGTCCGCCATTTTTTTTTGTCCGCCATTTTTTTTTGTCCGCCATTTTTTCCCCTTTTCGGGCGGGTGCCTTACCTCCCTTGGGCTGGGCCAGCTGGTGGTCGGCCTGCTCCGTCTCTGCCTCTTGCCAGCTACGCCTCGGCCGGCGCAGGGGGCGGAACCACGCATGTGCAGCACTCCCGGGCAGGGAAAATCCTCGACTTACGACCGGTTGGGTAGTCCTCGACTTACGACCAGTTTAGTCCTCGACTTACGACCGGTTGGGGTCGCGGCATTAAAAAGGTTGAGAACCACTGCTCTAGCCTCTGGTAAGAAATTGGAAGGAGATTTTTGATATTACTATTTTATCGGTGGTCTTTTGTTCCAAATATTTGCGATAGGGCTGTTTAACCAACATCCAATCTAATAAACAGCTTTTTGAAATTTAAGGAAAATATTCTTCTACTTAACACTTTCAGCATTTTATGAAGTTGTGTGGTCTAGGAGCAATAAGGTTGATCTGTGACAGCTAATTGGGTAAGCCCTTTTTTTGAATGTGCCCTATTACTTCAGAGGTTCCTTGCATTCAAGCAATCCTTGGAGAGTTTATAGAGCAATGGCCTGGAACTATATGCAACTGTGTACTCAGCCTTCTCTTTTTTGTTTACTAAGGGCAAGATTCCTTTGAGGCTAACCAAACTCTGTGATCCTTACAGTGTTACGTTAACACTTTTCCCCTGGTTTCTCTTCCCAAATAATGGTACCTTCTCAGTTAACCTAGTTTGTGATTCATGATTTTCCCATTGCTGGATTTGATGTTAGTGCTGAACAAAAAATATGTTAATGTGAGGTGTGGCCTTTGACTTTCTCAGATTTCTTTGTGGCCTGCAAAATAGTTGAAGCCATCTTGTTTTTAAACAATGCTAATTAATTTATCATTACATTGAAAATTAATTTGCATTGTTTAAAAATAAGATGGATGGGTTTTGCAGAATAGAAAAAAATCAGTTTAATTCTAAGTATAATACGTTCAACCAGAAGAGCTGGTCAGGTCCTTGGGGAGCGGAACCAGAAATGTTTAAAACTCAAATATAGATAACTAGTGCTGCCATCTGTCATAAATGGAAGTAGAGATGTGCAAGTATGTTTTTAGTTGAAAACAGCCATTTTGAATGTTGCAAGCATAAAAAAAAAAACTCGGCTATTTTGCGTGGCATCATCACATTTTGAGTGGGGCATGCTGAACACTTCTATCTTGAAAAGTTGCATCCTTCAATGGCCATTTTAATTGTTCCAGGCATGAATCAAAACACATGTGTTTTGAGAGTTTTGTCTGTGCGTGAAAGAGAATATTCCATTTCAGGCACAGCCATAAATGGACTGCTTTCTGTGAACAAATGGTCTAAAAATGAAAAAAATATTTCCTATATTCTCTGTGGCTAAGTGGGCTCCGAGAACACTAATGAAAACCATTAGTTACTCCTGCTGTGTGGCTAAAGCTGCTGGAAAAGTGTAAGTTTTTTTGAAACATAAAGGATACTTATTAAGAGTAATTCTGAGTGAGCCTTTCAGGTTCTTGTTTTGCTCATTACTTTTCAGTTGTGTCAGTAGTGTAGAAGTGCTCACTTTACTTACACTTTCTTCTGGAATGGTTTCAGCTTTACAAGTTTTGTTTTGCAGAGGGTTTTCCTCCCATTAGAGAAATCTACATTTCAAAATGTTTCCCTATTCTCAGATCTTATCTCACCTCTGCCTTGAATAGTTTTTGGCATCTGGAAGCACAGGGTACTGAGCAGAAAATGTTTCTTCCACTCTTGTGTGACCTATTTTGATGCCCTGGTGTTGAATCAGGTTACCTAATACAAACACCTAATATCCAAATTACATGCTGTTTATTTTTCAGGTTCACCTTTCCAGTTCAAGTTGTTCTTAAAGTGTGGCTTTTGATACTTCAGGACAGACTTTCTTTTTAGAGCTTTTCAGTGTGATTTCCTCCCCCCCCCCCACGTTTATGCCTCTGATCAATGAAGGCCTTGTAAATGTAGAGAAATATAAGAAGGTAGAGATGTGAGTTTAATCTCTCACAAGATTAAAGGCATTTATTTAACACTAGTGCGTCTTGTTAGCAAATAAAAATCTATGATGCAAACTTCTTGCCAAGCCGGATCTTCCTGCCTATCAGAAAATAACTCTTTAGTCGCTGGGCTGATTTCCAGTTAGGTATGGCCATTCTTTGCCATAAGGTTAGAACAACTAGTTAAGAATACCCTTTGGATGGAGGAGGGCAGAAATGCTTGTATTGTTAAGTAAAATGCTCATGCTGTTCCCTTGAGTAAGTAAAATACCTCTGCATATTGTTACAGAACAGTGGGGTGGAATCCCACCTAGAGAATAACACAACATATTGGTCTTGATTCTCAAGTTGGGGGGGGGGCTGCCTTCCTCTAACTCCACCCCATCCTTTCCTGGGAAGATCATTAAGGATGCTAATGCTCTTGCTTTCCAGCTGCTGAGTTGTGAAGTAAGGCTCCCAGGTGAACACAATTCCTCTAGGAGGCTTTAACTAGCCTTGCAAGAGCCTGCAATAATTGCACCATATACACCAAGCCAGTTTGGGTGTCTGTGATTGAAACGGTTGCAGTGTCTAGATTTTTCAGAGTAAAACAAAGAGGAAGAAGCTTGTGGGTTACATATTGAACAAGCTGGTGAGTCTCAAGTAGAAAGAATCACTTTTTAGCAGTGGTGCACCAGGAATTTGTTAACTTAACCTGTATCTTTTGGGTAATGTGTGTATTGCTGGATTGCATATTTTATACTGTAGCTGGAAATTGAATTAATCGATGGAAACAGAAGACTACATAGAGAGAAGGATATAAATTAGTCTGTGTAGAGATGTGTTTTCTTAGTACACAGATGAAGCAAATCTTGGACCTGGAAAATCTGTTTTCTGCTTCTGCATACAGTACCTTTTTGCTAGACCTTTAAGCTATTGCTTTAACTTCCCTGTTTCCTGATGTTCCTGTGCTTTGTGTTCCTTGCTGACTAGTACGTACAAAAATCAGATTTATTACATTGATTATTTAAAGTTCCTTTTACCTCAGAGGAAAAAAAAACCTAGGAATTCTGCAGAAGTGCCACCACAAAAGATGTAAATGGGAAAGGAGTTGATGTCATTTTAAAACTGCACTATGCACTGAGGATGCTGCTTAATGTGAATTGAACAAGCAGGTGGGAAGAGCTTGTCTATGAGAAGAAAAGTAGAGACGGAACACATCGATTCTTGGAAAAAAATCTGTTGAGGTCTTCTCCATTTGAAATGGCTTTCCTTTTTCCCTTTCTGCAGATTGTGTGTTTTGACGTAGAGAATTGCTCCTCACCAACTAGTACTATGGATGTTTTCAACAGGAACATAAATTTTGATGCCCTCTTCAAGTTCTCCCACATGTGAGTACCTGTTGCCAGCTTAATCTTATTGTGAGAGGATTTAGTTTCTTTCTTGATGTTTAGGAACAGAGGTGTGAGGTTAGGTGACAAGGCTGGCAGGACCTGGGTCGCTGGAGCCAGACCACCTCAAGTTTTTCTGCTTTCTTGAGAAAAGACTGTGGATTGAAATCATCTACTCTGATTATCAGTTGAACACGATGAGGAAAACAGTATTTCCACATACCTATCAATAACATGAAACTTTCTAAACCTGCTTCTGAACCAGTTCAGGAGACCCTGTTCTGCATAGAACTGAATCTTATAAAATCCTGCTTTGCTGATTTGCCCAATCTATCATCTTTTAAAACTTCTGTGGATGTTACCCAGGTTTCTGTGGAACCTGTGTTACAAATGTAATGCACAAGTTATCGGTACATCCGTTGCTTTTCTTGGTAACCAGATTGCACGTTGCAGAGTAAAATCCTGGCTTATCTCATATTTCTTTTCAATAATGCCAATGGGTTTCACATAGAGCCCAGTAATATTCATAGAAACTTAAAATGGATGTTTTTCCCCCCCTGAATATCTAAATAGGAAACATACAAGTTAAACTACAGTAACAAAAAACATGGAAAAGGTTACTTGGACTGGCTGGGAAATAATCTAACTAGTTTACTTTGTGATAACGAGATGTTGACTGAGCTTGTCCTTTATGGTAGCTTTTTGTGAAAGTGTTCATTATATGTTCTCAGAATTCCCAGTTTGCCACCAGCCCCAGAGGTTGAGGATCCAAGTTACAGATCTTAGGGCAGACAATTGTAGGGGAAGGTAGTTCAAGTAAATATTTAATGTAAGATGATCTCAAGGAACTATTTAGTGAGTAGTATTACTGGATTATTGAAGTCCATGGGGAACTTTGTTTAAACTGCAGCTGGAAAAACATTTGGATCAAGGACATTTAAATTTTGTCCAAGTCAGTCTACTTTTCCAAGGAGGGCAGAGCTATTCAAAATGGCTCCTGATTTAAGGGATATATTGTTCCGTAGCCTGTTGCCAGACTGATGTGCTGTCCAAGTCAGAACTGTACATCCCTGTACATTCACACTGCATTTCTCTACGACCAGACCCCTCAGGTTTTTCTAACCATCCTAAAAACCTTCATACCTTTGGTAAATACTTGGTCCCCTCTGGAAGCAGTATTTCAGCACTAGAGATTCTGAAGTAAGGAATTCTTAATGCTGGTGTCAAGAAAATGTAAGCTTTTTCTGAAGCAGGTTAGATAATATTGACTCTGTGTAGTTTGTGATATGGCTAGGAACTGGCAAAGGGTCAATTTGGGAATTGCCGTGCTTCTAAGTATTGTGTAACAGAGGTGAATTTTCTTCCATCCTTATAGCTCTGCATCAACTCAGCAGCACCTGAAGAAGGTCTATGCCAGCTTTGCATTATGTATGTTCCTAGCGGCAGCTGGTGCTTATGTCAATGTGGTAACTCAGCTGGTGCAGGTAAGAATTTTAAGGCATTTCTCTGTGGCAGATATATATAAGCTGAAGGTCCTCTTGGTTATTGAGGGCTAAATGCCAGCAGGAAGGCTGCAAAACAGTACATCCCAGCTTGTGGAAATAAACAGGACTACATCCTTTTGAGTGGTTCTCAACTGGTGCTTCGCGACTAGATGGCATATCCAGTGAAATGTTAAGCCTTTTAAACTTTCCACAAACATATCCTAACAAAAAGTCTCTAAATAAAGAAATGTTCTCAGACAGACTCAGAGGTCTTTGTTTCTGTTTGAAAGAGCTTTTTGTTTCTCTTGTGAAACTCAAGTGAGAAGTGGGACAGTAAGATAAGCCCAACGTTAGTGGGGAATTTAGGAATTCCGGTGAGGAGGCTGAAGAAACCGATCTCATTCGGTCAATTAGATGGGCCCGTCGCAGGGGGACGCCAGCCACGCTTGCCACACTGCCAGTCCAACTACCATAGGGCATCACGTAGAGACTATAACATTTGTAGTGACCCCTGGCATGGAATGCCCCCTTATTCTGGACATGGCATGGCTAACCCAATGGAACCCGCAGGTGGACTGGAGGACAGGAGAACTCAGGTTCCCAAATGGAAAAGCAACAAGGAGCCCAACTCAACCCCACACCGGTGGAAGCCCCTCCGAGAAAGCCGCAGTGGGGGGGGGAGAAGGAGTTGCAAGGCATCCCAGAGGAATATAGAGACCTAGTTGAAGTATTCAGCGGGGGAAAATCTGATGAGCTGCCTCCTGATCGGCCCACAGATTGCTCCATCGAGATCCACCCAGGCGCAAAGTTACCCAAAACCAAACTGTATTCCATGAGCCCACAAGAATTGGAGGAGATGCAGAAGTTCATAGACAAAAAACTTAGAAAGGGGGTTTATCCAGCCGGCCCCGTATTGCTCAGAGTCCTGCTCAGAGTCCTGCAAGAGTGAAAATTTCTCCACCAACAGAATCATTTGTTAATGTTTACTTTAAAGCCAAGCCCTACAGTAGTTAATAAAGTTTCAATTCTGAGAACGGTGTTCTGGAATCCATTTCAGATTTGGATATATCTTTGGGCCTCATATCCCATTTGCAGAGCAGAATTGTTACAGATTTCACTGGGGCTTATAAAATTGTCATAGAGTAATGGGAAACTGATGAAAATCTAGCTGTGTATTTAAAATATTTAAGATTGAAAGCATTCATGATTTAAGTAAAAACTGTCTGAATAGTAACAGAATTCCTCTTCCAAGAAACCAGCAATGCACAATACTGATTCCTTGCTTCCCTTCAAAAATCTGCACAGGGAACAAGTTCCGATGACCTGAATTTTCTTTAAAGGAGTGGGAAATGCAGCAAATGGACTTCAAATTGAACTGGCTCTTTCCTTTGACCAGACTGTGTTAAATCTCTGTCTTTCCCACTTTGTTTTGCAGTTTGGACTGCTGACTGGCCTGGGAGCATTAGGCCTTATGATTTGGTTGATGGCCACACCCCACAGCCGAGAAACCGAAGAGAAACGTCTGGCTATCCTGGCAGGCTTTGCTTTCCTCACTGGTACGTGCGGCTGGAGAAGCGAGAGCTGAAGGGAGCAGCAGGCAGTTAATACACATGTGCAACTGTGGAATTTCCATAAGCAAGAAAGACATTTTTAGCTGCTTCCTCTTGGCTGGGAGCTTTGCTGTGTAAGGGATGAAACGGTGCCATCAAGGCCACCAGAGGACCTGGCAGAATGGCAGTGATTATGGGGGGAGGGGGGGAAGCACTGGGCAGAGTTTACTTCAGGCATTAATGCTGCTGCCTAATGTCACACTACAGCCGAATGGCGCTTGTGTAGTCCTGTGTCTGAAAAGGAAGCCAAAAGGTTTTCCAGCCCAAAGGAAGAAAGGCAGCACCGAATGCTCTAAAACGAGGGATCCCTCCCTTGGGAATATATCTGAAATAACATAGAGCACCTTGTGACTTTCTGAATGTTTTTTGTGTGGCGTTTTTGCACCTCTTGTAGTCTTTTATGAGAGGAATGCCTGGGTAATCCATAACTTGTTTCTTTTAAATATGTTCACGTAACGAATGGGAAAAAATGATGGTGTGTGCATGTGCATGAGTGAGAAACATGTCTCTGAGTCTACATTCCTCTTCCAGGAGTCAACCTGGGTCCTCTACTGGAGATGTGCATTGCCATCAACCCCAGGTAAGGGGAAACTCAGCAGCTGCTCTGTTCTTTGCCACTTTTCACTTTGAAAGTGAGAAGCAAACATCCCGCTCACTAGTAATGGGGTGGGGCCCATTTGGGGCTGTTGCTAAACTCTTCCCATTGAAGCATCCAGATCCTTTCAAAGACTTTAAAAGTCAAAACCCTTTGAATATTTCTGGAGCACGTTCTGTTAATTCATAGTTCTGAGTCCTTCCTTCCATCCATCTCCTTAGGCATTCATTCTTGTCCCTTCCCTCCCTACAGCATCATCCCAACTGCTTTCCTGGGCACAGCAGTGATCTTCAGCTGCTTCTCCCTGAGTGCTCTCTTTGCTAAGCGCCGTGCCTACTTGTATCTAGGGGGTAAGCAGCAGCAGCTGCAGCAGCAGCAACCATTGTCCACTACATTTGAGGAGTCTGGGTTCATTTTTGTTCATTGTGTTTCTGCTTTTTTTTTTTTCTTTTCTTCAGGCGTCCTTTTCTCTGGCCTGTTCTTGATGCTGCTGTTCTCCCTGGTCAATATTTTCCTGGGCTCAACTTGGCTCTTCACGGTGAGTGGCTGCTGTTTTCAGGGTCCGTCAGCTTGAAAGTTGATAGCAACACAAGCCCCTGCAGCAAATCCGCCCTTTTGGACACAGAACTGGCAAGCCTACTGGGAGCAGCTGTTCAGATGTTCCCGGCTTCCCTTTTAGTTTATTATTAGAAGAGCAAGATGATTTGAGGATGTATACAGATTGCGGTATTTTGCATTGCATTCTTTAATTATGGCTGCAGATGAGTAATTATCCAAACATCTGATTATACAGAAACCTCTGGCATTGGAAAGCACCTTCTGTGAGCTTTTAGGTATTCTGAAGGGTTTTTTTTTTCAGGTATTTTATTGGATGCAATGTTTAGATATACAAAATAACTAGAAAGTTACTGTCAGAAACAAAAATGGAATTAATGCTGACATTGTGAATAATGAATTCATTGCTTGATGCCACATTCTGCTCTAATTCATGAAGAGATCTGGCTCTGAATATATTGAAGCTGGGAGCTAACACAGAATCACTTCGGGCTCTTAGTAGGTTGCAGCAGGGCCAGCCTATGCCATTGGAGTTATTTTGCCTAATTCAGAGGTCACCAACCTTTTCAAGCTGGTGACCCAGAGGGAAAGGGAGCAGCTGGGAAACTTGCGCGTGTGCGTGCGAAACGGGGCCACGCGCAGCCACACGGCATGAGAGGCCCCTTTTGCCTAGGCGTGCAGGCGCTAGCCGCCACTAGTCCCTTGCGCATGTGCAAATGGGCCGCACAACCTGCACGGGGCTAGTGCCCCCATTTGTGCATGCGCACAGGCGCTGGGTGCTACCGCTACCCCCCGCATACATGCACAAACAGGCCACAAAACTTGCACGGCACTAGTGGTCCACATTTGCGCATGCGCACAGGCACTAGCCGCCGCTGCTGCTAGGCCCCGTTTGTGCATGTGTGCAGGTGCTAGCCACTGCCAGCTCCATGTACAGGCGCAAATGGGTCTGCAGGCGCTAGTGTGAGTGGGTGGGTGTGCATGCACTGGTCAGCCTGTCCTGTGGCCCATTGGCTACCCCTGGTCTAATTGGTTTTCTTCCTCCTCCAGGCTAATCTCTACATTGGACTTATGGTTATGTGTGGCTTTGTGCTGTTTGATACTCAGCTCATCATTGAGAAGGCTGAGAATGGAGACAAGGACTATATCTGGTGAGTGTGTTTGTGACAAGCCTAGGGCTAGGCAAGAGAAGTGGAGAGGAAGGAGCTGCCACATATGATAAGGGTTTACAAGTGAGGAGAGTAAACAGGAGACATAGACGAGCTTCTCTCTTGGGTTCAAAATAAAAGAGACTTCGCTTGGAGGAAAGCAGGGAGGCTAAAAGCATTATGGTAGAAAAAGCCAGAGTTAAATATGGAAGCAAAATCTCAAATGAACTCTGGCCATAGAAGATGGTACATTGTTGATTATGAATAAAACAATAGAGCGGAGAAGAGGCTCTGGCAAAGCCTCCCATTTGTAAGTTTAGGATATAACTTGATGTACAACCTTTTTCTCTTTGTGCCAGGCACTGCGTGGATCTTTTCCTGGATTTTGTTAACATCTTCCGGGAGCTCATGGTCATCTTGGGCATGAACGAGGTAGGTCTGCATGCATGGGGCCGTCTCTGATGCACGTCCATTAGGATGCACCATTTCCCACAAAGACAAGCAAGAAGCCCCAAGATAGTGGTGGCGAACCGATGGCACGGGTGGCATTCAGAGCCCTCTCTGTGGGCACCCACGCCCTCGCCCCAGTCCTAGCCCTTCAGCGGGGTTTTATAAAACCTTTTCGCTTCAGGCCTCCGCTGCCGTGTGCAAAAAAAAAAAAGTTTAATCGGTCAATTTCAACTTCTCGCAGGGAAAAAAAGATCTTGCAAAGTTGGAATTGATTGATTGAACTTTTTAGTCCCACCCAGTCTGCCATTACCACCACAGCCACGTCCACCCAATGGGCCACACCCAGCCAATGGGCCACATCCACCCAGCACCCAACGATGCATAAGTGGGTTTTGGGTTGCAGTTTGGGCACTCAGTCTCTAAAAGGTTCGCCATCACTGCCCTAAGAGTTCAAGTGCAGGGTGTTTCCATTGAGAGGCAGATGCTTTGGGAGAGAAACTTACTTCTGCTTGATAAAAGCAGGTGACTTTTCTAAGCAAACCTACCTGGAACGCCCCCATTTCTTTTCAGCACGTCATCTTTTTTACTTCACATTAATAGGACCATTATAGTAAATGCTTTTAGCTGGTACCTTCTCCTGTAGGCTCATGTATGAAATATAAGCCCGAAAGGAAAGCGGAAGCTTTACAAAAATGGGGAGGACTTTTTTAAAATAAAAAAATAATTTAAAATATAAGCTCAGAAAAAAGAAAGAGCTGAATAATACATTGAAGAATAAGTCATCACAGATGAGTCAAATGAAAGCTTGGTCCATATGCATAATGAGCCGTGCAGGAAGTGAAAGACAGAGCATAGGGATGAAGGTTTATTAAGAGTAGGGAATGAAGATGGAGGGACTGAGGAGTAGGAAGGCTTGGTTCCATGCAAGGTAGTGAGAGGAAAAACTGATGGAGATGGCATGTTATCAATGTGAAGTTAATCTTCCATGGCAGCTGGGCCATTCTGGAAACAGACACTACCTTTGTCCCAAAGCCATGTTTCAAAGTCCCTCTTCCCCACAGCCCTGCCCCGTCCTAGCTTCAGGCTTCATTGCTTGCTCATTCAACAAGGAAGAACTATTTGCAACTTGTACTTTCATACTATTTTCAGGATGGCACATTTAAAAAAATTGTGTAAGAATTAAGGGAGAGTGGGTGGGAACTTCAAGCTGTGATCTAGGTGAGCAAATACCACTTGTTACAAAATGTCCTTTAGTAATTAAGATGCCCTTGGTTCATCACCTCTTTTCATCCAAGTGATCACCCGATTTCTCCATTGGTTAGCAGAATTGGGTGTATATTGTTGCACCAGCATTCTAACCTAGAAGCCAGGAAATGTCTCTTAACTGGCATGGGATCCCAATCCAGGTCATTGTGTCCAGGAGCTCCGAGCATTGACAGTGAGTTTTGTTTCTTTCAGAACAAGAAGAAAAAAGAAAAATAAAGTAAAACCAGATGCCTGCGTGGAGATTCCTGTTTCTTACCCCCCCCCTTTTCCTCTTTCTTTCTTGCTTCCATCCAACTTGATCTGCATTAAAGGTGACCCCGGTTCTTCTGTGTGAATGAGAAGCATCTGTGACATTTTCATACTTTGTGGAAATTGGATTTTTTTTTCCTTGGTTTTTGAGCCTCTTGAAAAAGCTAATTGGCTGATTCTAATGCTGGAGTCTGGCTTTGCCCCACTTCTACATAAACAAATATCCCACTTCCCTCTTCTGATCATCAGAGGCCGAGTTCATATCTGTATTGTTGGTAAATGACCTGGCAGTTTTCACTGGGGTAGCTTAAGTCCCTTCCATTTTTCTATTCACCTCCGATTGCATTCAAATTTTAGTGAGAGCAGAGCAGGGGCGAAATTGCCTCTTGCTGGTGTTGATGATGCTCTGAAATTGCTGTTGAAATATTTGCCTGATAACTAGGCTGACCTGTCTACAGGGGTTTTAAAGAGATGGATGTTGCTCAACTTACTTCCTCTAGGATGGCTGGAGGGGGGAGAGGGAGGAAAGAAAGATGCAAAGCTACAAACTCTAGTTGTAGATTGAAAAACTCCAACATATTGGAGAGCCACTATGATCTGATCCATCATGCTAGGTCCCCCCACCTTCATTTTGCCACCGGTTAGCAAAAACTAACTTGTGCAAGTGAGAAATTGTTGTCTGGCACTCATCTCAGTTTTTAACAACTGCTGACAGGTTTTTTTTTTTTTGTTGTTGTTTGTGTGTTTGTCTTTAGATAGGTGTCAGTGTGGTAAGGTCTGGTCTGATTTAATTGCATTCCTGATATTTAATTATTTGAGTTTGCTGAGGAGGAGGAGGAGGATGAACCCAGTACCTTGAACTATTAATGGGACTGAGCAACCTGGGTCAGCAAGATGTCAGGGTGACATGTGGCTGCCTTTTCCTTTTTAACCTCTGGGAATGAATCCTACAGCAAATGGGTTGGAGGGAATTGGCTGGATATTGTATAATGGGAACGGTATTCCTACATCCTGGAGAAACTGGGATCGGTGCACTTGGTATTAAAAATGGCTCCCTCTACATGCCCATTAAGCTTTCCTTGCAGCTAACCAGATAACGTTTCTCCTGTTCTTCTCGGCATCTGAAGCCAGGCTCCAGTTTTGCTTGCTTGAGAAAACAAATTTTTTTTTACTTCCTCCGTTCTTCATCCCTCCTTCCCCCTTGGAATAGTGCCAAGAACTAAACTGCAAGAATCTACTTCATAGAGACCTTGTCTAACAGGGTTTAATAGAGTAAGCTCTGTCGCTCTTTGGATGGCCAGCCCTGGCTGCATTCTTTAGCCGCCTACTGTGAAGAGACAGGGTTTTTGAACAACAACAACAACAACAAAAAAGGTGTTTTGATTCAAATAAAATTTACATTGTCTTGCTTTGTATGGGAAAAAATATTAAAAAATCCTCAAACTTTACCACGTATCGGTTTTATTTTCATCAAGACTGTTTCAATCAGCTTCTAGTTGCTTGGAAATTATGGTAGTGAATTTCAGGTCCTTGGGAAAACTCAACTTGTTTCAGCATTCCCCCCCCTCCCATTTTCCCTTCAGAATCCTGCTTTGCTCAAACGGCTGTTACCTTGTTGCCGAAAAGGTCTCCAAAGGAAACCAACCTGCTTGCAACCTTGGTCACCAAGCTTGGCACTTACTGGATGGTGATGCAAGGGCTGTGCAATGCAGTGATGCTGTTTACACTTTGGATCACTAGGCGGTGCCAAGGATCTGCAGAGCCGCTGAAGCAGAAAAAAAATGCCCTTTTGCCATTCTGACAATAATGCTGTTGTGCCAAGCTTTATTTTTTTTGGGGATGCCTTCACTGGAAGCTTAAGCTTTTGTAGGACTCCTGTTGAGTCCCTGGATGTATGTCAAGATTTCTTGTTCCCCTTCCAGTGCAACCTGCCTTCTGTAAGCTTAAGCTAATTACAGAGCTGTGATCTAGGGCAAATGTCAACATCTCTGCAATTAGCCGAGGTCTGTAGGAAGCTGGTGGCTCAAGTACTTTAAACCAGCAGGTTTGCCCATTCCTATCCATGCCAGGCGATCAAACCGGTCAGTCCTAGAGGAGATTCAACCCTGACTGCTCTTTAGAAGGCCAGATCCTGAAGTTGAAACTCAAGTACTTTGGCCACCTAATGAGAAGGAAGGACTCACTGGAGAAG
>NW_015387255.1:126780-140133 GCF_001527695.2 Protobothrops mucrosquamatus | reverse complement strand
ATGAGCTACACAGAATGCTGCACCTCAGCAGTAGAACGTGCAACCTACATAGAAAAGATTCTGGATTCAATTCCTAGCATTTCCAATTATGCCAAGAAAAACTTGTTTTCAAAAATCTGGGAGATCCACAGCTAATCTAGTAATATGGTGAAACCTCAGTACAAGATAGCACGGGTATCGTGTGACATGTCTTGGGACTTTTTTTGCATTGCCAGAGCTGGGGGTGGGTGTGGCCTCTATGACGCAACCGGCCTGTGGGCCGGCAGTTTGACACTCCTGCCTTAAGGCATAGCTGTTTCATTTCTGATTTGGATTCAACTATCATTGAAAGCATGCACTGAGGAGTGTAAGGAAAAGTTAAGCTCACTGTAAATATGACGACAAAAGCTAAAATTTTGAGTGGAATACTATTCTCTTGAATTACATAACTAGTACATGGAATCTGACAACCGGTTGGTGCAAATGCGTTCCCCTTGCCTTTTCTATGACCAAAAAATATTTCCAATGCTGCTGATACTGATTGCATTTGCCACATTTGGGTAGACTTTGTATGGACAAGTCCAATGGGACTCATTTTTACAAAATGCAACAAGTCATAAAAGATATATCAGAAATTAATACATGTGCACTTGAATAACATTCACATTAGATAAGTATGTGTAGAAATGTAACTGCTGTTATAGATGTTTTTATTTTTTTTTCACTTTTAAAGAACTTTGTGTGTTAGAATGTGTTATAATTATCTTTGTATTTTCTTTTTTCTTTTTGTTATTTTATAAAGCACATTTTTAAAAAGCTCACACTTTACATGGTAAGTTTTCCCTTCTTGGCTTCATTGAAGAGAGAAATGGCACTGGTCTTACCAAACCGAGCACCGGGCTTACGCAGCGCCAACCCCACGATGGCCAATAAGCAGAAGAAAAAGTGAGCAGTGTTGTGATTACTTGCCAACAGCAGAGCTTCACTTCTGAACAGAGACAATGTAGGCAATCAAAGGAAGTATTATTTTGAAGTGCAGAATGAGGTCATGGCCTCCCCTTTCTGCTGGAAACAGGCTGAAGGATTCTATATGCTTTAAAACAGGAGTAGGCAACCTTGGCTCTTTTATGACTCGTGGACTTCAACTCTGAGAATTCCTGAGCCAGCCATGCTGGCTCATGATTTCTGGAAGTTGAAGTCCACGAGTCATAAAAGAGCCAAGGTTGACTACTCCTGGCTTTAGAAGCTTGAGTGAACAGATTTCTAGCACAAGCAAATAGACTGCAGCCCAGCCATCAAGAATTGGCCTTAGCTCTGCCTTAGCTTCGCCTAGACCAGGGGTAGGCAACCTCGGCTCTTTTATGACTCATGGACTTCAACTCCCAGAATTCCTGAGTCAGCATAGCTGACTCAGGAATTCTGGGAGTTGAAGTCCATGAGTCATAAAAGAGCCGAGGTTGCCTACCCCTGGCCTAGACTACCGGGGCTCTGCAAAGATCTGAACTCGAGGGATAACATGCGATTCAGAACGTGTGAGAATGCATGTAACCTATTAGGAACACTTTAAAGCAACCCATTTTCCTGGGCTTGCACAGCTGTCCCACGCAACTGGCATGTGATCCTAGGAAAAGAAAAGATAACATTTGGCTTCACGTGTTCTCCAAGAGGTGCTATATGTATGCACCAGTCATACTTGCCAAGTCACATTTTGCTCTTCAGATCTGGACTGCTGCACAGGTCTATCCTAGAACATGAGAAACCTCCGCGTATTCATTCCAAACGCCCAAGTATTTCAGCCACACGTGTGTGTTTTTTTTAACCCCCTTTATTTTCTAGGCGATTCAAGACAATAGACAGCCTCATTTCACAATAACTTATATAAATAAAAAAGGAGCAAACGACATCTTAATATTTTAAAATATATTGAAGTTAAAAAAAAAAAAAGACAACGAAAAGAAAGACTCAAGGTCAGGAGAGGGGGGGCCTGTACACAGCAAAATAGCACCATCTAGGGAACCAACACAGCTCCCACAGAAACAAGGTTGGGGGAGAAAGCAGCTGAGCTGCACAGAAACCAGATCAGCATTAATAACTTAATTGTTTCTTAATTAAAAAAAAAAGTTACATAGAAAAGGGCAAGGAATGAGGGCCCAAGCTATCTAACCCAGATACACAGTAGCTCTGAGGTTCTTGTTCCTTCAACTGGATTTGGGAGAAAGGAAAGGGGAGCCATTTGATGAAATACAATAAAAGTGAACGTACGCACATTAAGATGCTTGTTCAAGAGGGGGGTCTTCTTGTCAAGCACCCACACCCCCTAGACCAGGGGTAGGCAACCTTGGCTCTTTTATGACTCGTGGACTTCAACTCCCAGAATTCCTGAGCCAGCTGTGCTGGCTCAGGAATTCTGGGAGTTGAAGTCCACGAGTCATAAAAGAGCCAAGGTTGCCTACCCTTGCCCCTAGACATCAGTTTGGAAACACCCCCCCCCAGCAGCCACATGCTTGAAAGAAATGGATGGAAGGCCCACTTCACTCCTCTTTCCCAATGGAGGGGAGTCCTGGTTTTGGCAAAAATCTCACATGCTTTTTTTAAGTGTCAAGAGGTGGAAGGGCTTCGGTAATTTGCTAAGGCAAGCACTGCACTGCCATTGAGGTAAAGAGGGCAAGTTTGGATAGATACAAGGATGGGAAATGCTCCCCCCCCCCCGACAAGGGCATCGTTAATTAGCACCACACCTTCCAGCCTGCAAAAGGGAGGTCAGGGCTAGAGAGTGTTTTGCTGGTGCAATCTGTGAACTGGAATCACTTACCCTTCGAGGGAGATGCTCTCTGCTTAGCGTACCCTGGAACCCACAGCAATCCTTGGTTCCATTTTCTTCCACCTCGAGTCCACCAGGTTGCATAATGGATCAACAAGACAAAATTGGGACTCCCTCCCATTCGCACTGCTTTAACCAAAGGGATACTTACTTAATGTGCAAAGCCACACCCCCGAGTTGATCGATGCCATTCAACCGGACGAAGATGCCCACCACCACTTCCCACCATGCCCTCCTGCCCACCTTTTCTTTCCATTCTGTCTCTTTTTAAACAGGCAAGTCATCTGGTGCCCTGCTGAAGAAGTCCCATTTCCCTGCTTAAGAAGGGGCAGGGAGCTGGTATGGAAGACACGTTATGTTCTGGTGCAGGCCATGATTTGGTTTAGAAGAATCAAGCAGGATCCTACGGGCAAGTGCTGGGCCCTCAAAGCACCAGGCAGGAGCATGTGGCAGTGTCAACCCAGGAAGTCAAATGCCCTCATTCTTCCTCAAGATGCTCAGCCCTGACTGCCACAGGAGGATAAGCTGTCATAAAGAGAGTCACTGAGGGACTCCGAGTTCTCCAGGCCTGGCTGGCCCTCTGGACCCATATCCCTGGAACAGGCTTCTGTGCTGCCCTCTTCACCCACATCAGAAGCACTGGGGGTTCGGCTGCTGCTGGTGCTGAAGGCTGGGGAGGCCTGAGGTCCTTCTGAGGAAGCCCGTCTTCTCTCGACCACATTACAAGTTGAGCCCTGCAGAAGCAGAAAGAAGGAAGGTAGAACTGCTCCATACAAGAAAGCTGGAAGGCTGATCATCCTGCCTGGTTTTGCCTTATTTCTGTTTTTCACTTACTGAGAGCCACGTGAGGTGTGGCTAGATAGCAGGGATGAGGTCCACAACTGCATTTTGTACTTTCAACCCAAGGGGGAAAATTAACTCTTCATTTCCAGGTAATCCTCATTTAACAAATCACTCTTTCAGCAATCATTTTAACTTGAGCAAGTGGTGAACCAGTGGTACTTATGACACTGGCCTGCTCAGTGTCCTCACCGTCACATGATGGTGATCTAGGTGCTCAGCAACTGGTCCAGGTTTCCAACTATTGCAGTGTCCCAAAGTCCCATGCTCACAATTTGCGACCTTCTCTATTGGCTTCTCACAAGCAAAGTCAATGGCAAGGCTAGCAGGAAGTCAAAAGTGATCACGTGAGGTCCTTGTTTAACAACCCGCGGTGATTCACTTAACAATGGTAACCAGGAACTAGCAGCAAGGTTACATGACATGGCACTTTATGATTGCATTTTTTTTGAGATGGAAAATCTGATTCAAATTACCATAGTTAATTGAGGAAAAAACCCCCTCCTCTCTTCAGTTCCTGGAAAACCCAGAAACCCAGCAGCCAAAACAGCCGAATTGTTTACATATTATATTACGATTAGATTGTTATCCCACATTTTTATATATAACCCATGGTTGGTAACATACTTAACATTCATTTATGGATTTTATATCCTGTTTGCATGTTAAAGAACCTCATCTTGTTGTGAACCTGCTCCTTCTTCTGCACTAAAAGCTGAAAGTGGAGCCAGAGCTTTGGGACAAAGAGGAAGGAGATGCTGTTGGTAAATGTTTCCCACAGCATCACCCACTGCATGATTTTGCAAAGATGTCTTAGCACGACTAGAACCACTCAGGAAAACAAAGCTTTCTGTGAGATACTTAATATAACAACAAGTCTGTCAGTTCTGGTTACCATCTCCATACACCCTCGTGGATAACATCAAAAGCTACTACAGTTGACTCTTACAAAGGCTGTCTGAAATCTCTCTGGGCCTTTGGCAGTGTGGCATCTGTCTGCCTGCTGCCTTCCTTCTTCCCTCAAACTCATCCCCTGACCCCTACCATTGCAGAACCATGGAGCTCTTCCAGCCTGTCAGGAGAGCAGAGAAAGGGATCCATGCCCGCTGATGCTTTGGCATTAGGGAAAGTCCAATTCTTGCCATGTTGGATACGCCGGGGATTGCTGGCTTCGCTGCAGAGATCTGTGTAAGAAAGACCAGCAAAGTCATTCACATCTACTTTGGGACAACACAACAGAAACAATGAGAGTCTGGGTCAGGGGTGAACGTTTTGCATCTTCCTTTTAAATGCTGAAAGAACTACATTTTTAAAGCATTAGGTTTAATATTTTATCATTTGATCCGCATCAGAACAGGATTCCAAACATTTCTGCTGAAATAACCTGCAGCAAATATTCAGAAAGTAGGGAGAACATTCTGATTTTCCTATCCGGGACAGAACAACTTAAGAGTCTTCCTTCTGGTTTTTCGTACCACTTCAGTATCTTAAAACAGTGGCCCCCAACCTTTTGCGCACCAGGGACTGGTTCTGTGGGAAGGTTTTTCCGCAGGCCGGAGGGGTGCGTGGTTTCGCGTGCTGCCTGCATCCTGTGGATGGGGCTTCACTTGTTTGCGTGGCCCGGTTTCCATCATGCTGGGGACCGGTGCCAGTCCACGGACCGAGGGTTGGGGACCCTGTCTTAAAATACACAAATCAACAATTGCCCGATTCTTTTCATTGCATATGACTATTTGGCTTTCTAGGTTCCATGCATGGAAAATTGTCTCACAGAAGAAAAACTATGGATTCTTCTAAGTCAGAATTGTAATCTGTACCCCTCTGACCAACTTATAACCCTGATCTTAAAACTAGCCCAGGTTAAGAGCTTAAGCCAAAAGGTCCCTTTAAGTACTGACGAACAGTATAATGAGATCAGTTGATCTCCACTGATAAAGGCCCAACATTAGCAAAGCGTCTGCTTGTGGAATACGTGTGCGCATATGTACGGTTTCAGAAAAGACCTCCAACGTAGAGGACAACACGTAGCTTCTTTGGTTAGAGCTCTTTCAAATGGTACAAACCTTGCAGGTAGCCTCTGCGATCATGGCGGTTGAGGGCTGGCTCTGCACTGGTTAAGATGCCATGGAAAGCTGGCATGCTTTGGTGCTTGCTAGGCCCCATCAAGTCCTCTGTGCTTGGCACCTCCCTTTCCAGCGTTCGGGCTTTGCGGGGCACTCTGGTGACAGGTGGGGGACCTCTAGGTGGGAGAGGTCCTGCTGGTGGAGGATCCAATCGAGGTCTCAGTTTCGGGACACTCTTGCAGGGCATCCCACTGCAGTAGTCAGGAGGGGGGAATGTGCCAATACCACTATCCAGAGTCCGTGTCAAGGAGCTACATACTGTGGACATAACCGGACATAAGCAAAAATCTATGAGGAGAGATGAAGCCAAAGTCCACACCTCCTCCAGAAATCCATCTCATGACCTACTTAACATTTGGGGCCATTATATGAGGGAGTGGATAGCATGTACTGTAACTCTCCAAATATTGTTGAACTCCAGGTTTCACGGCCAATGGCCAGAGATGATAGGAGTTGGAATTTAAGTTTAGGAAAGCCATACTTTTAATTCCATAAAATACACCTGCCTGGAGAAAAAAACTCCTAGAATTCTTATTTATCTTCAAACCAAGCTCCCTCAGAGCAGCAGTCTCCAACCTTTCCAGCTCTGCGGACCGGCAGTGGTGGTGGCAGAGGTGGGGAAGGGGATGGACTCGCGACCCAGGGGTTGGGGACCACTGCTTTAGAGGAAAAGCAAAACAAGAAAACAGGGAGATGTAATTCAATGGTCAGACACCTTTTAAGACGGGGCATTTGCCATGTGATTTTCCACAATAAAAAAAATAAACATCATTTTAAAAATTAAGCTATAAAAAATCCCAAATAATGAATGAGCCACCATCTGCTCCCTGAGATATGGGAAATTTTTGATTTTTTTTTTTAAAATATATTTCAGCAGCCCACAATGTAGGTGAGTTGCAAGTGCTATAATTGTGGACAAATGTTGCTGATCTAAAACATGTTATTCTGCCCTCACTGCCTTTTCCAAAGTTCAGTGGAGCACTTTCTTCTGTCCTCTTTCCACTACTAGGAAGAAAATCCAGGAAACGGGACTTCCAACCATATTAACATAAATACCTCATTTTCTTCCACACCTATGCTCTCTGAAAAATGAGTTGTCAGCAAGCATTATCTAATTATTCTTTTTATATTCAATGTCTAATGTTCTGTCAACATCTGGTTGTTCTAAACTTCTGACTCCCAGAATTCTCTGATATCGTTGGTATTGATCACACTGATGGAAAATTATGGGAATTGTTAATTCAGTTCAAAGAGTATGAAGTGGCAGAGGCTGCGTTACATAGTAAAAAAAAATCCACCCCCCTTTTTATAATCTGATAATTGGAACAAAGCCACCAGACTCCACTACAGAGAGGATATGCATTTCTTCTCTAGGAAGCAATTCTCTGTGGTAGTAATTTCCTGTGTAAACCTGGAGTACAATTCATGGAAGCTCGTGTGGAATCATGGGAATATTGTTGACAGGACCTCATTCTCCTTATGGAAGAAATCTGATTTTTTTTTTTTTTACCGCATTTCAACAGTACTGGCTCCCAAATGACTAGGGAGACCATTCTATGCTTGCTGCTAAGTTAAAACAACAGCTCTTTGGTCAACCCCTCAGCCTAAGCCTTCAGTTTTCCTTAGAGCTCACCGGCAAAGTGCTGGGAGGTTACCAGTTCAGCCAAGCTGTCATCAGATGGCAGCTCTTCCCGCAAGGCAGCTTCGTGAAGCTACAGGGGAGACAGAGGAGACAAGAGTGAGTCCTTCAGCAGCTGAGGCATGGATGAGGGGTTTCAGGCTGCTCCCTCCCACCACAGAGAGCTCACCTTGTCTGGAGCCTCCGGACAGGCATGGAGGTGCCCAACAATGCCATTGCGTGGCGGCCGGATAAGGCGGGGATCTTTGGCATCACGCAGGCCTCTTTGCAGGCCCTGTAGCTCATTCTTCTGCTCCAGATGAGTCTCACATGGTGCCTCTTTCCCATCCACCCTGCAGTGCAGTGGAGGTCAGTACCCCAAAGCTTCTCTTTCTTTCCATCCTTACCCGTTTTGCAAGATCTGCAGGTTAGAACTACAAATCTCGTAGGAAGAGACTTGGGACCCTCTCTCAATACCATCGCAGGAGTAGGCGAGCGGATGTCCTTCATACTGTCTTCAACCACAACTTCCACAAGCCCCACCCACTGTCCTTGCTGGCTTGGATTGGCGAGAAGTAAAATGGCAAAAACATCTAGAGGACGTGCCTACTTTCAGGACATGGGTTGCAGAGCTTAAGATGGAACTCCTCAAGTCCAGTTCTCATCCCTCAGAGCCAAAAATCAGAATCGTTTTCAGGCTCCTGGATTTTAACTCTGGGCACACCATAACTTGTCCCAGATATTCAGAATCTGGGACCCCATTAGCAACCTTGAGGGTGATAAAACTATTTAAAAACAAAAGGAGAGGGGGGGGGACATTTTAGCTCCTCGGGAATGTGAAAAAAGCTTGGAAGCAAATGGGCGGCATTTGGTGAAGTTTTAAAGATTAAAAAACAGGGGAAGGGGGAAGTCCCTCTAAAAAGAGTCTCAATCTGTACAGCTGTTCATTCGCTCTTACCACCTCACTGGCTCTACTCTTGATCCCAACCAGAAATCCTCAGTTTTATGCAACTCTAGATCCCAGAGTTTGTGAAACAAAGGGCTGATCCTAGCTTAAGTAGGGTCCCTCTTAGGGTGAGATCAGCCTTCACCAATGTGCTTTTAAGCCCTTCCAGACAGATACCCTCTGATCTGCTCTCTCTGCTCTGACCTACCTATTGAGCAGCTGCTGCATGAAGTTCTCTGCAGTCACCTCCTGGTACATGAGGGTGAGCTGGCTGTGTCCGGCGTCACAGGTGTGGGACCGAGGCTTGTCCAAGGCCAGCCCATTGATGTAGGCCTTCTCTTCCTCCAGGGCTTTGCGCAGGTCCTCTGCCTTCTCCATGAGCTTGGAAATGTTCAAGCTTTCGGACTCCAGCTTGCGTGAGACGGCTTTGCTCTCCTTGGCTTTGGGAGTCTCCGGCCTCCGGCTGAGGGCCGGCAGCTTGCTCTTACGCAGGCCAAACCAACTGGCAAGACCGCTCGAATTCTTCTGCTTGGTCTCTCCTGCAGCCGGCCCACCTTTGTGCCTTCGCAAGACATTCTCTTCAATGCCTTTCATCACCTTTTCTTCAATACTGGCGGGAGGCCCAGCTTTGCCCTTGGCCTGGTCCGGGCCAGAGGGGTTTTTGCGCCCAAAACTGCTGGATGCCTTGGCTGAGGGCAGGCACGGCTTGGGTTCTGGAGCAGGGGGTTTGGTTGGGGACTTGGAAGGTAACTTAGTCGGGCTCCCGTGGGGACTCTTGGCATTCTTTCCAGGGGGCAGGGGTTTGGAGGGATTTCGGTTCGCTGGCGTTCCTAGGGAGCGATTCCTAGAGCCCTGGTGCTCAGAATCATTGCCGCGGGAACCAACAGAATGGGAAGAGTAGCAACGAGGGGTTGATTCATTCCCATGGCAAGGCTCAGGGTGCTTGAGGCTGCTGCTCCCAGAGCCCAGCCTGGGGTGGGCGTCGGGAAAGCTTTCCCCACGCTCACCTGGCCGGGTGGGGGCTCTCCCCTTCTCAAAGCCCAGTCCCTCTTTCCCCTCCGCCCCCTTTAACCTCCCGAGCACCGTCAGTCGCTCTTTGAAGGGCATGCTGGCTGCCACCTCGAGCGTCCGCTTGGCAGAGCTGCTGGCGCCTCTCTTGGAGTTGTCGGGGTTCCTGCGGGCCGGAGGCGGCGAGCGCCTGTTCTCTGGGCCCGACTTTTCTCGGTTGCCGGCAGGGCAGGGCTCCAGCGAGACCTCGCCAGGCGGCACTGCCCGAAGAGGAGCCAAGCGGCAGGAAGGCAGGAGTGCCTCAGGTGCATCCAGTTTTGCATCGCGGGATGAGGGGGACCGAGAGCTCATGGCGGTGCTGAGGGTCAGCTCTAAGATGTTCTCGTACTCGTGGGGTTTGTGGTACCCAAAAGGGTCTGGTAACGTGGGAGCGATCGGGGGGGACTCTGGAATAAGGGGCCGGCCAGCCTTGGGGGAGGGATGTCCTCCTCCGATGCCAGAGTCCGCGGGGAAAGGGCTGTCGGGGGAGCCCTTGCAGCTAGGCGTCGGGGAGTGGTACACCTCGTAGGTGTTACTGCGGCAGGGGATTTTGGAGCTGCGGGTCAGCTGCGGGCTGAGGCGCAGGGCAGCAGGGCTAGGGGGCGGTGGCATTTTCAGCAATTTGAGCACCTTGGAGGGGGAGGGGATCGGGAGTCCTTGCCGAGACTTATCTTTCTCTTCG
The DNA here is from genome assembly GCF_001527695.2 of Protobothrops mucrosquamatus. Classification (NCBI taxonomy): domain Eukaryota; kingdom Metazoa; phylum Chordata; class Lepidosauria; order Squamata; family Viperidae; genus Protobothrops; species Protobothrops mucrosquamatus. Next base: position 130,077 of record NW_015387255.1, on the reverse strand, counting down.
CTGGATGCAAGGACGCTCAGGTAGGCTGGCTCCCTGCAGGGAGAGGGAGGCCCCAAAGCCTCTAGGCAACTCACAGCCTGGATGTGCTTGTAGCTCCTGGCCTGCCCTTCAGGGTTTCCCATCAAGCAGGGTCCACTGGGCTCCCCATTGAGCAGGGCACTGTCGCCAGCCTCCCGAAGGACATGCTGCAGGTACGTCTCCACCTCACCTAATTCTAGCTTGTGTTCAGCCAGTGCACTCAGCAACACCTGCCCCGGGTGTCCTTTCTCTGGAGGATCAGGTTCCCCGGCCTCATCTGAGGAGGAGGACGAGCTGCCCTCACTTTTCAGTGGAGGCTGCCCAGGCACCCCTTCACCCTGAGCCAGCAGCAGACACGGCCAAGCTTCGGCCGCCACTCCCTCTGGAGAGCTCAGCTGCCCAGGGTCCCTCCAAGGGGAAGGAAAGGCAAGCAGTGGGTCCATCTCTTCCAGGGAACGAAGCACTTCCAGGATTTGGGCCTTCTTTCGCAGGAAAGGGGAGAGAGCTTCCAGAGATTGGGGATTAGATCCAGGGATTTCCAGACAATGCTCCTCAGAGATGACCTGGAATGCAACCAAGACATACAAAAAATGTAACAAGGCCAGCTTTTGATTTCCACTTCTGCCCTTTTGACCACAACGTCCCCATCTGTTATTTGTGTCCCCAGATTTATTTACAACCAGATCAAATGATTTATTCTGCTCTTCCAGTCTAATGTCGTCTCCTACAATGGACAAAAGTTCCCCAGAAGTAGCGGAGAAAGAATTTTTCCATCACCTTCTGCTCAGTATTATTTTTAAATGGCAACATAATGGACTGAAGCTAAAATGTACAGGAAAAGCAGGAGTTCCATCTCCTTCTCTCCATGTAAGTTTTGCGTTCAATTCAGGCTGTGGTGATTAAAGTTTGCTAAAGTATGCATTGAATGGATGCTGCCAAAGAGAAAATATGCTGAGGGCTGAACTAGAAGATTTTGACTTTAGCCAGTCCTATGAATTTAAGGCACTTACCTCCTATCACAATCCTGCACCTTCTATATATAGCATACCTACTTGTACTTATTTATTTAATCAGTTTTAATTGCCACCCATCTCAACGAGTGAGTTTCATTTTTTTAAACAAAATCAAAAATAAAATTTATTTATTTATTTGATTTTTTTTGATATTTATCAAAATCTATCGCCTCTCATCTCAGCAAACCATTTCTTCGGCGTCTCTCAATTCAGAAACATACAATTAAAATCGTAACAACAATTTAAAACCACAAAAAACAACAACAGGAGAAACCATTTCCTGTTTGGTGGGTGGGTGATTTCAACCAACAATACGAAAATTAAAATACACAGCCCTGAGGAAAGTATCAAACTGTCATCCACTAACACGGCCAAGAGATGGGATCTTTCATACATTTGGGGCCCCAGCAAGAACCAGGCCTTTAGTACCTTATGAAAAAGGCCAGCAATGTCAGAGCCATCCTAATCTCTGAATACATGGAGAAAAAGAACCGAAGCATGCCTGCCCTGTCCAAATAGACCAGACGGGTAGGAATAACTGGGAGAGACAGTCTCTGAGGTAACTCAGTCCTAAGCTTTAAAGGTGACAACCAGCATACCTTGACTTGCACCCAGAAGCACACTGCAGTCAATACAGCTCACAAAACAGAGGTCTTCCAACTTGGCCCTTTTATGACTTGTGGACTTCAACTCCCAGAATTCCTCAGCCAGCATGGCTGGCTGAGGAATTCTGGGAATTGAAGTCCACAAGTCATAAAAGGGCCAAGTTGGAAGACCTCTGCTCTACAAGCACCGTTGACTGCTTGCACTGCCACGTTCTGTACCAGTTGAAGCGTCTGAAAGTTCTTTAAAGACAGCCTCATGTAGAATGCATTGCGGTAGTCCAAACAGGAGATCACAAGGGCAAGAATAACAGTGAGCAGGGCCTTCCAGTCCAGGAATAGGCACAACTGGCATGCAACCCAGAAGTGTACAAAGACCCCCCTAGGCACAGCTGCTGCTTCCATTCAAGCAAGAGCCACGAGACCAGGAAGATGCCTCTCTGCAGTCTCCCTATTTGAATCAGGGAAGTTAGTGGATGTTTTCTTCTACTGGGGTGCCCCCCTTTTCTTTCTATTTGTGCTTGTTATTTCATAACTTTTGTTTTCAATTCATTACGCTGCCCAAGATGGGTGTCCTTAGAAACATGTGTCAATCAATCGAGCAAACAAATCTGCCTGACCCAACTTTTGAAACCAGTTTTGAAGGAACAATCCCACCTCTGCTTCCCTACATACAATGCAACAGTTCTCCGTTGGTAACTCTGATCTTCCTCTTTTTTTCCCCCCCTTGGGAAAGAAAATCACCCCCAAATGGTTTGAGAGGCAGAGTCATGAAGCTCAGCATAAGATGATGTCTACTACATCAACAGTCTATGCTGTGCAGCACTGCATCAATTCATGGCTCTGGGCCCCATTCCAAAAAACGTACAACTCTCCCTTTCTTAAACTATCAACAACGCATTATGCATAGGAAAGCTGCACAACTGGCCCAACAATGCAGCAGTAGCATCAGCAGGTCTGTGCCTGCAGGTGGCAATCCAAAAATGAATGGGCAATGAAAGCATTACAGAACATACCTCTCTCTGCAAGAGGCACCGTCCCAGGGGAAATGAAACCGGGAGCTTCTCTACTGTGCCTGGCTGGGAGATTGGGGTCGGACTGGAGAGCAAGGAAGCTGGATGGGTTGGAGTCTGAAGAGACAATTAACAGAATGAATGGCTCAAGCAGACCTCTTGCAGAGAGCAAACGCCCTGAACGGCAGCACCTCCACACAGATGCATGCAATGCACTTCTAGTAACTCCGCACTGCTTGGAAAAACATGTGAACCCAGCAGCCCCACTGATAAAGCACTCCTGCTTTTATCCAAGGTCTATTAACATTGAGATACCCCCCCCAAGTGACTGTAATTGCTCAGTAACCTGTGACTAACCAGATTTTGGCTTCACATACTAAATAAAGCAGTGGTTCTCAATCTTTTTAATGCCGCGACCCCAACCGGTCGTAAGTCGAGGACTAAACCGGTCATAAGTCGAGGACTAAACCGGTCGTAAGTCGAGGACTACCCAACCGGTCGTAAGTCGAGGACTTTCCCTGCCCGGGAGCGCCGTGCATGCGTGGTTCCGCCCCCTGCGCCGGCCGAGGCGTAGCTGGCAAGCGGCAGAGACGGAGCAGGCCGACCACCAGCTGGCCCAGCCCAAGGGAGGTAAGGCACCCGCCGGAAAAG
>NW_015387255.1:102822-126680 GCF_001527695.2 Protobothrops mucrosquamatus | reverse complement strand
GCCTTGCTTGGCGATCCCCGTGAAATGGTCGATCGACCCCAAATGGGGTCCCGACCCACAGGTTGAGAACCACTGAAATAAAGGTACCGTAGAATAAGATGATCCAGCTGTAAATGCAAAATTTCCCCAAACATTTGAACTACATAAACAATCTTCTTTCCAGCACTATCATCCCAAGGCTCTCTCTATATGCGGTCACCTATAACCCACCCACCCTGCCAACAAATCGTGTCTACACGTAAGAAAGAAGGGAGATAAAAGGCAACGGAAATACCTGGGAGAGAGACCCAGAAGTCAGCTTTCGATGGAAAAGATCACTGAGAGCCTGGTTTTGCCGCTCCAAGTCAAAGACCCGTTTTTTCAGCTTTATGCATTCTTCACGGAGATCCTGAGAAAAGAGAAGATAAACCTTGTAAGCTAGAGTCAAGAGAATACCTGCATAAACTCTTGTTTGGCTTTCTCTCCTCCCCACAGGAATCCTCTAGGTTAGTGGATTCGGGAGAAATCAGCATTTGCCATCAAGGGACACAAAATCCCCTCTCAAAAGAACCCTGAATCCTGTGACTTGCACAAATAATGCAGGTTAAGGACATGCATAAATGTTTGATCATATTTAACAGACACCGATGCTCCTGACAAAACTGAAGAGGAGGAAGAAAGAAATAGTACTGAAAAGCCATCTCTGCTGATGTCTGGGAATGCAATACAGATCAGGACACAGGTTTGGCATGCAAAAAATGCAAGTGAAATCCCCTCCGAGATAATAATAAATAAATAAATAAATAAATAAATAAATAAATAAATAAATAAATAAATAATAATGATGATGATGATGATGATAATGATAATGATAAAGTTGGAAGGGACCTTGGAGGTCATCTAGTCCAACCCCGAGCTCAGGCAGGAAACCCTACACCATTTCGGACAAACGGCTGTCCAGTCTCTTCTTAAAAACTTCCAGTATTGGAGCATTCACCACTTCTGGAGGCAGGTTGTTCCACTGGTTAATTGTTCTAGCTGTCAGGAAGTTTCTCCTTAGTTCTAGGTTGCTTCTCTCCTTGATTAGTTTCCATCCATTGCTTCTTGTCCTGCCTTCAGGTGCCTCGGAAAATAGCTTGACTCCCTCTTCTTTGTGGCAGCCCCTGAGATATTGGAACACTGCTATCATGTCCCCCCTCGTCCTTCTCTTCGTTAAACTAGATTAATAAGCAGCTTTGCATGATGAGCTAATCAGAGGCAAATGCAATTAATGTTTGCAGGACCGATACCAAGCAATTAAGATCTATTATCTGCCTGTCCTTCATCTATATCAGGGATACACAACTGCTATCAGCTCAAGGTTTACCCATGGTTTTGTTTAGAACAATGAGAATTGCACTCCAAAAGTGGACTAAGCCACGTCCTTTGTTTAGAGGGAATTTCGGGATTTTTGAGAAGTATTCTAAGTAACCACGAGACTTAAAGGTAGTTCTTTTGCCTCTAGCCCCCACGCCCGCCCCATCACACAAAATACAAAATGAGGGTCATATTGGCCCTCAACCATTTTGGGGGAGCCACAGAGGAAACTGGTGGGCTGAATACTATCCCAGATTGCATTTTTTTCATCTCTGACTATAGAGAACAGTGGCTGTACTTGTAGTCAAACTTCTCCTGATATTCCCATTCCAAAAACTGAGCACAAAACCTAAATGTGACTTCATTATTAAAAAATGAATTCGAGCACAATTATTCTCCAACCAAAGTTACTTACTCGCTTTCATCCTCATTCTCTCTCTTTAATTGCCATTTTAAAACCAGCTGTAGAGGTCTGTGGGGGATGCGTGTTAAGATTTCTGGGGAAGACTACAGGCCAAGGAGCTCAGATCTGTAGCTCAACAATGGAGCAAAAGGATGCATGAAATACTCTGCTTTTGACCCTAAGTGAATTATGAACTCTCATTCAGCTTTTATCCCTATCACCAGCTTAAGAAGGGACCTAATCTGGAACAGAAGCAGCACTGATCTGAGAAAGTTGTGAGGATTAGCAGGAACATTTTGACTACTCTAAAAGGCAGTATGAATATTATCATCACAGGAAAGAGATTGGTAGAAGAATTCACACTTCTAGCAACAGGCAGTTTCTAATTGTTTCTAATAGGTCTTGTGCCTTTTTTTTCAGTACAGTATCCAGAGGTTAATTGTTGTACCAACACCTCTCCCTTGAGCACAAGCAAGTCTAACCCTTCTTACTCAGCAGTTGTAACTTCCATAGTCTAACGTACATAGTCCAGGAAGAAGGATCCAGATAATTCCATTATCTGGAAGTCACCATTGATTTGTACAAAAAACCCCATAATATATACAAGAGCTCTGTTTGTTCCTTCTCCTCCTCTTAAAGAAATCCAGCACAGGATACAATAAGTGCAGGCACCAAAGGGCCTATAGACCATTCCTTTGCTTGCTAACGTAAATGTTTCAGGAAACTTACATGGCTTTAAAGAAAAAGAGTAGTTGCTGATATCATCTTTAACTTCAGAAATGCCACTGCAATCCATAAAGGCATTCTTGGGAAATAAAAATGGGAAGGGGGGGGGAAGCAGGCCTAGGAAAAACAGAGTGGGATAAAGCCTCTGGAGTAATTTCACCAGTTCTGCTTTCAGCAGAATTTTGTGCCTGGCCATGTTCTACTTTAACAGCACTCAAAATTTTAACCCCCAAAGACCAAGCCTGGAGACGGACTCACTTTTTGATTTAACAGCGCTTGCACCACGTGGTTGGCTACCTGCAGAAGGAGGAAGAACAGGTATAAGCACAAGGGGAGAAGCCATGCCTCCATCAGAAGGTGCTGTCTGAGAAAGAGAAGAAAAAGCAGTACCTCATCCAGGCAGCGTTCGTAGGTTTCCCGCTGGTTCTCATTGGCTTGCACCAAAGCCAAATTCTCTGCCTGAGGACATAGAGAAGAAGAGTCAGGCTTGCTGGTGAAAAAAACGAGGACCTCAAGTTTCTTCTCCAGGAGGCATATGGGAAAAGAAAGGAAGGGTGGACAACTTTCCTTCTTCTCTCTGCTCCACCCCACTTCTCTTGCCCTTGAAAATTCCTATTCTACAGCATTGCAAAGCTATGTTTCCTACCTGTGCCCATGGGAAAAGAGTGAGGGGCTAAGATCACTAAGTTCAATGGCTGGCACCCCCCTTCAAAAGCCAGAGCAGCAGGTCAACTAGATTGCTGTCCCATCCCTTGTAGACATGTGTCATGTACCCCCCTCAAAAACCCAGAATACAATGTTTGTGCAAAGTGCATATAACTCACATTAGGAAGAGGCAGAAAAGGAATCCACATGACCTGACTCATATAATGGATTCACTTGGGCTTATATGTGTCTGGTGTGAGTATTTTACCTTCCCTGTACGCCATGTTGGAAAAGGGTGCCAATTCTGGAGAATCGGGAGTAAACGACTCTTGCTTGTAACAGTAAGGGAGCAAAACAACTAATTTAGATCATTCAACTATACGAGCCTGTGCTCCCCCAGTGGGCTCATATAACATTCACATTATTTCTGTACAGGTAGTCCTTGAGTTATGGTAATGAAACTCCATGGTTGTTCAGTGGATCCATACTTCGCTAACAGACAGTTTTGCTGAAAAATCGAGATAAATGCTGCGTTTCAGCAAAACCATCAGAAATCGTGGCTCCATGATAGTGAGTTGATGCAAATGACTATAAATGTGCCCCAATGCACTCAAAACACTCAGTACTTCTAATCCACGTAGGTACCACCCAGTAGGTCTGTCAGAACTTCAGTCAGTAAGCAAGTGATTTTAAGTTGAAGACCATCTATATGTGCCAATGCTGGGAGGCAGCTCACATTCAAGTGAAATAGATACTACATAGCCATATTGCTTGCAATGGGATCTCAATTCACTTCTTCTGCCAGCCTTTCATTCAGCTGGTGCTCTGGTCTCTAGAACCCCTTAAATCAGCAAGACAAGATGAGGCCCTGTACCTCTAGCTCCCGGAGTCTCTGCAGAAGGTCCTGGGGTGTCCTTGGCTCATGGCCATCCCCTTCCGGCTTCATCTTGCTCTGCAGCTCAATTTCAGACATGGTTTCCTTTGGGCAGAGAGAATCACATGCCAAGTTTCATGCTCCTGCCACAATAAAAGACCCACCACCAATTTTGAGGGGGGCGGGAGGGGGCGGTGTTACAGCAAGGCCATTCAACAGCTGCCTCCAATGATACAGCTGGGATTTCTCAAACAGAAAGGAGGGTCAGGAATGATGGTAGAGTTACGATCCATGCTTACAGCATGCTTTTAGGATCACAGTTCAGCCCGATAATCCAAAAGGGTGCAGAAGACCATCTGAAGAGTTGAGGGGGAGAAACTGAAGCCTCCAGAGGTCTTTTGTTTCCACTTTCCCTCCTTTAATTTTTTAATAAAGTACTACAAAACTGTGCTAATAAAATTCAGTCATGTTGATCTTGCTACAATTGGATGGACTGCAGGTGATGTCCAGGGAGTGGATTGGCCACCCCCCTCATATCAGGATGATGGATGTATGATCCCAGCTAATGTCTTGGCCCAGCTCTTCCCCAGCCTTTTCTTACCTTTTTTCAAGGGCCCAGTGATGGACACTATGACAAGCCCAACCTCCGGGCTTCCCTTCATCACTTTTGCCTGAAAGAGAAGCAAAGAAGAGTTCAGGGTTGAGCACCCTTCATCAAAGGAATGTTGCCTTAAAGAGATGTACCAGCATTCAGGCAATGTAAGTGAACACCAGAAAACTGCAGTGAGAGTTATTTTTAAAAACAAAGATTCAACTCCCACAGTCATTTTCCTCCAAGGATTTCCCCATGGTACGTCTCATTCCATGCTTGTGACGGTTGCTAGAGCTCAGTTTACAAAAGAATGGGGAAACATTTGATGCAGCTGGGGCCAATCTGCTGGTTCATCTTGAAGGACTTTGGATTTACAGATTTACCTCCCAATTCCTCTGCTCCCAAGCCAGTACTATCAGGAAAGCAACAACCAAACCACAACACTTATTACTGCAGCATCCCAGGTGATACTGAGGTTTTTTTTAAAGGATGGGCTTATTTTTAAAGCAGACATGTTAAGAGAGAGTAGTCCAGAAGATAATCGGAAGTATTGAAATTAGACCTTCCAGAACAGGGGTCTTCGAACTTGGCCCTTTTATGACTTGTGGACTTCAACACCCAGAATTCCTCAGCCAGGCATGCTGGCTGAGGAATTCTGGGAGTTGAAGTCCACAAGTCATAAAAGAGTCAAGTTTGAAGACCCCTGTTCTACAATCAGAGACAGATTTTAATACATTGAAGATCAGAAGCAAGACTCTCATCATCCATTACGTTCAGTTTGCAAACTTCCCCAGGTCAAGCTGTCTGACCAGAGAGAAGGGAATGAATCCAGGGGTGATGGACCAATGTCAAATCCAGCAGAGCTTCTACAATGCTTATGTGTGGCCAAAATGAGCTTTTTCAGCATAGGAGGAGCAGGTTCCTCCTGTGGCATCTAATTAGTTTAATCCATAAATTTAATTTGCTTTTGGTTTAATGCAACTTGAGAATCTAGCCATTATTTATAATCTGTGGTTTACTGCTTTATATGACATAAAAACCAAGCCACTATGGTTTGTTCAGCAAACCATTATTAAAACCATGGCTTACAATCCACATTCTCTGTCAGTGATTTTAAGATGATATACCACACTAAGCCTAGCAATCTTCAGTCTCTGATGCAGCATTTCTTAATCTTGGCAACTTTTAAGATGTGGACTTCAACTTTCAGAATTCCCTAGCCAGCCACCTGGCTAGGGAATTCTGGGAGTTGAAGTCCACATATTTTTTAAAAAAGCTAAAATTGAGAAACACTGCTCCGATGTATTATGTACTCAAATTGGAAAAAGAAGCTCTTTTCCAGTCCCATCCCTTGAAATCTTGCAAGCATTTATTTGATTTATGCTTTAGCAAGTTCTTACAGCAGCTTACAGAAGTTAAAAAACAATATAAACTATTAAGAGACAGATCATAAGTCACAATAAAAATAAATACTAAAATCATCTCACAATTATCAACCTGACTGAAAAAGATGCATCTTTATGGATTGCTTAAAACCCGAGAGTGTAGGGCACGGGTGTCAAACTAGAACGTGTTGTGTGACGTACCGTGACTTATTGTGATGTTTTTTGCCTTTGCAGAGCCGGGGTGGGCGTGGCCTCTGCGTGACACATCTGGCCTGTGGGCCACCAGTTTGACACCCCTGGTGTAGGGGCTAAACATAACTTTCAAAGGAAAAAGAAAAGAAATATAGAAAATCTCCCTCATTTGTTTGTTTTTTTGCCAAGCTCACTCGCACAGGGGTTATTTGTGAGAGGCCAGCACTTGTGCTACTGTTGTCCTGTCCCTTTATGTCCTCTTTCTAGCCACTACAGCAATTGTTGCCTATAAAAGCTGAGCAGGGAAGCAGCTGAAGGTGGGAGTGTTGGTATGTGAGAGAGAGAGAGTTAAAGAGGTGTATGTGTTATAAAGCAGCATAAAGCAGATATACTGATTTCCAGAAGTAGGACTTGTAAGTAGTAGTTGGAGCAGTAATGTAGTAGAAGTGGGAAGGAATGGAGTAGTGAGCAGTGAGGACTAGCCTTTGAGTGCTTATGTGTGTGTTGCCTAAGGACCTGTGTGGTTGTATTGGCTCTCTTGGATTTTGGAACCCACTGACTTGGATATAATATGTAAAAGAACCCATGACAGCGTCCAAAGTCACCTAATCAGTTTTACACTTGATCCGTAATTTGACATACTTTCTCAAATCCAGCTTTCTCAGGCTCAACAATTTATGCAGAGTTTGATAGTTTGTAATTTTCAGGGGATTCTAAGGTTCCAAGCAGCTAAACGTCAGATTTAAGAAGGAGGAATTAGTGCTGTAAATTGCTATGAAAGATTGCCACGATATTAGAAAGTAAGCCAGAAACTGCTGTATTGAAGGCAACAGAGTATTTCATCCAGCATGTCTGTGGCTTTGCAGTACCAATGCAGAATTTGATGTTGGAGGTTTATATAAAATTTGCAAATGCATGAATACAAATCTGGAATTTATTGGTGAATCCCACATATACCATGTTCCCACTGTAAGTGACAAACCTAGTAAAACTATCTACTTCTCTGTTTATCAATGAGTAGCCAAATAGGATGGCCACTCTTTGTTTATACATTCAAGGGTACCTCTAATTTCTATTGAGAGAGACAACATTCATCTAACCTGCAATTTGTTTTGTTAATGAGCTTTCTAAAGGGAGTGACCAAGATAATTTTGAAGTTACATGAAGTCCTTTATCCCTTAGAGCAGTCTCTTGGCAACTTTAAGACATGTGGATTTCAACTCCCAGAATTCCCCAGCCAGCTTCCACACAAACTGGGAACTTCTGAGAGTTGAAGTCTACATATCTTGAAGTTGCTAGAGTTGAGAAACACGGAGAGTGCCAAATGCAGCCCAATAGGTGAAGGGCGAGGTTTAAAATGGAGGTAAATCAACATAGCCCTAAGGCTTACCGGTTGTGGTTGCTGCTGTAGCTTCTCTGACTAGCCTACCCCACAGATTTGTTGGAAAGATAAAATAAAAAGTTGGAATAAAAGTCATTTTGTGCTCCTTAGAAAAAGAATGGGCAGAAACCAAACTAGCAATACAAACCAAAATTCGAATCAAATGCTGAAGTATAATTTTCATAAAGAGACCCAAATTTGGGTCATGAAAATACAAGGAGAATATAGAGAAATGATCTTGCCTATAAAAAGTTAGTTAACCTGAAAGATAACCTGAAAGTCGCATGGGAATTTGAGAAATTCAAAGATCTAGAATTATTTTTTTGCTCCCCCTCTGGAAAAAAAAACCCCAAACCACTTACATGGAAGTTCATAATAAGAAACAAGATTAAAGAGATTATAGAAGAATCTTTATCCTATGGCTCAATCTTCTCCAACCTGGTCTTTGCCAGATTTGTTTGAACCGCAATGGCTATAATTGGAAAAGGCAGGGGGAAGCGTGGGCTGAAGGGGGGGGGGTTAACCAGCTAACTCAAATAATTCTTTTTCCAATTACAGAATTGCTGAAGAAATTACTTCAAAGTGGTCTGAAGGAGGAAAAGTTAGATCACTGTATTCATTTTCTACTCTAAACTGTTGAATAATTCCCTGAAGAGTATAAAAGGATGAAGACAAATGCAGTCTCCACTAATTTTATCCCTGGAGGAAGAACCCAGCATTTCAATTTAGCTTTTGAGAACATAAAACATATGCAATGCAGGATTGGTATTCAGCCTCACCCTTCCACAGTTTCAAATAGAATTTTAAAAAAATCTTTGAAAGTTGTAGATGTGTATATGTTCAACCATCATATTTCCCTGCAAAATTCATCATTTTAAAACGCACAAGAAAACCGCTCTGGATTTTGGGGAACAAATATGCAAGATACTAATAAAAAAATCATCCATTTGAGCATCTTCTCTACCTTTTGACCCCATTCAGTTATCCCATCTCGTCCCCAAATTTCACTCCAGGGCAGGGTTTTCAACCTTGGCATTTTTAAAAAACATGGCTGGCTAGGGAATTCTGGGAGTTGAAGTCCACACATCTTAAAATTGCTCAGCTTGAGAAACACTGCTCCAGGGTATTAAAATGCATCTATTTTCAGAACAGCTTATATTTAAATCATCTTGGCCATATTAAAAATGTGTCTGGCTTAACCATATTTTAAAAAGCAAAGCTTAAGGAATCTACTTTCCTTGCAACGCATTCACTGGTTTTGGCATTTTGATTACAACCGAGTAATAATTAATTCTTTTGCTGTGTCTCAGTACTGGAACTTGAAGAAAAAGGAGACTCAAGAGAGGAATGAATTAGTTCAGTCAACCAGCACAGAAATTTATGCTTAGCGTCCACATCCCAATAGTTTTCACTATTTTCCAGCCCAGGGGAGACAGAATAGTTTCCAAAATCCTCAGAACAACTGGGTGAGAGAAAAACCCAGGAATTACTTACAGAAACTAGTAACACCACCCTACATATTTTAACATTTTCATAAAACAACGCAAAACTAAACTCTTTGAATACTGCTTTTTAAAGGCAGCATCAAAAACCTCTGAATTATGTGATTGAGCTTGGAAGAAAACTAGGGCAAGCAGGTTTGGGCAAGAGAACTGGGGGAAAAAATTTCCACCTTAACTGGAGCTCCAACAAGAATATGTAATAGTTTTGCCCTCCCTCAAAAGAAAACAATCCTAGTAACATGGGGTTTTTTTCTTTTTAAAGGAAATGCAAGCCCAATATACCAGATGGAAACTAGATTGGGAAGAGAAGATCCCCTATTACATAGGAGTTCCCAATCTTTTATCAAGCTGAAGCTGGCTCAGGAGACAGTCTTGACACCACAGCTTTTCACTTGTGACCCCTCAACACTTCCACCATACTGACATCTGTGACATTCTCTGAGACATACAGTGAATTAATGAAATCTGTCATTTGGGATTCAACAGCGGCTTTGTAATAGTCCAATAAGCCGCACTAGAAGCTCCCTGTAAAAAGGCAGCCTGTCTTGCAAATAGAGAGTGCTTCCCATTTCCTCTCCCCCCCCCTCAAACTTTCAAGTTCCCAGAGTCTCTTGCAAAAAAGACACCCTCCTCTGTCTTATACATCTTACACATATCTTGCTGCACACCAGGACACAGTCCTGGCTGATCTTTGTACCTATTAGCCCCGCTAAGGGCTCGCAGGATACTTACTCCAGGCTACTTACGCAGTCAAGGGCATTCAGCAGACTTAAAACTAGCATACTGAAAGGCCTGCATTTTCTTGGCTACATTGCATTCCCGATATTTATTGGGGGGGGGGGAGCGGGAGGCAAAAAGGGGAAACTGCAGGGCCAACCTCTGTATGCATGGCACAAAGAGATTAAACAGATCTTATGGACTGTAGGGAACACGGAGACATCTGGGCGTCACTTCGATCTAAATTCCCAGGAAGAAAGAAATGCAACTGTAGTGATCTTTTTTTTTTTTTTTTTTTAAGAACAAACGCCATCCTGCCGCAGAAGCGAGGAAACCTCAAGATATTCCCCTTCTGCAACAGCCTTCTTCGAGATCCCGCTCCTCTGCTACAGATGCATCCCGTCCGACAGTGGAACTTCACAGCCCAGGTCCTCAAGTCCAGTTTCAGGGCGATCGTCGAGAGACAAAACGCTTCTCCCCACCCCGCAGACCCGTGTTCCTCGCCGCTCCCCTCAAAGCTCTACAGCGCTACCAGCCTTCCAATCCTGACCGCACGTCGTCCTCTCCCGCAAAATCCTACACGCGCCCGACGCTCCTCGATCCACACGTTCCTTGCCGGCTCCGGGAGAGCTTTGGAAACGTGCCTCCTCTCTCGAAACTATATGGCTCAGAAGTCGGGGCAGCTCCCCTCCTCTCGCCTATCCCGGGCTCCCTGAAGGACTCCTGCTGCAGCAGCAGCTACCCAGCTAGCGCTCCATTTCAGACACCCGACATTTTCCAAAGCGCTCGCCCCCCCTCCCACCCGCCGTCTCCTTTAAGCCCCCCCCCCCAAGTAACCTTTTCCTCGGCCTCCGCGCCAGCCCTCTTAAACTTCGTTCCCCCCCCCGCTGTCCGCTCCGCCTGCCCCTAAAAGCGGGGATGGGCGGTGGGCTGCGGACCAAGCCTGAGCTCGCCTACGCCACCGAGGCCCCGGTACCTTTGGCGCATCCTCCCGCGACACGGCCCGACTCGGGGCCTGCTATTGTTGGGTGGTGGAGGCGGAGGCAGAAGGAAACTACGGCTCGGAGCTCCGCCTTATCCGTCTCCCCACCTCAGCGCGGCCCATCTCAGCCCAGACCCTCCGCCCCCCCACCCATCCTTTTCGCAACCCATCTGGCTGAAGGGGGATTTCCACTACCAGGGGAAGAGAAGGGAGGGGGAACTACCCAAGCAGCTTTGCCGAGAGGGCTGCAAAGCGGGGGGTGGGTGGGGGTGTTGATGGTGGATAAATGCAGCCGCTTTCAGAATTAAGGATGATTATGCTCATAATACATGTGTGTGGGGGGGAAATGCAGGATTCCACACAAATCAGATTGCAAAGTAGAGCGGCAGTTAATCCAGATATTTCCACCCACCCACGTACATATTTCTGTTCAGGTTTGTACCTTTGGAGAACAAACTCCTACAAGGAGTTGCTCATATGGTGAAGGGCAACATTTTTCCAATTCTAGCAAATAGTTTCTAAGGTAAATTTCCTGGGGACCCTCACTATGCGTTTCCCCCAAAATAAGATCATCGGCAAACATGGCTGATATCTTAGGGCAGTCTTCCAAAGGACATCTGAGGTCCCCAACGTCATGTTTTCCATTCCTAGCCCTGTGGCCTGTTTAGCAATGGCCTCAAACCTGAAAAAAATGAATCCATTTTACCCTTTTGCAATCTGCTCTTTAGTCACAAGGACACTCTGGAATCAGGGGCCCTTAAAGGAGAGGAATGGGAAGCCCCAGTTCCCTTTCTCAACAGTTTCCCTCCATTGGAAATATTCTGTTCTTACTCTGCAGCTGTGGATTTCAAACATCTACTGTGGAGGTAGAGATGATCCTGCTCAATTTTCTGCTTTTAGTTATGCAACATAACCCTGGGCGGCTTGCAAACAGTAGTAAAAGCATTAAGCACAATAAAAGCATAAAATCCATTACAGCAAACTCTTGGCATCCACAACTACCATACATCTTCCCCAAAAGCCCTTTCTGGGCTCAGCTTTACCCTACCCCGATGCTTGTGAGAAAAGTTAAGTCTTTGTGGCTTTTCCAAGGGCTAGAAGGATAGAGGCCTGTGCCGCTTGTGGATAGAGAGAGAGCAGGAGGATGCTGCAAAAAACGTAGGGGTGAGAATGGGGTGGAAATCTTTGAGGGAAGATGCCTGGGAAGTCCTTCCCTTGTTTCCTTTTCAGTAAACATTTTCTTAAGTACTATTCTCAACCTTGCAATTTGAAGATTGCAATCCCGTGCATGCTTACGTAGAAAGAAAGACCTATTGAGATCAGGGGGGGGGTCTACTCTACATTTGCATGCTTAGAACTACTAGGCTGATACAGCACAACGAATTACACCCTGTAATGGAAAAGGGTTTGAACTCACTCTCTGCACCACTATTGTTTGCTAAGAGAGAGACAAGCAGGAATGTGGAGAGACAGTTCTAAGGAAAGTCAGGCATGAGTGAGAGATCTTTAGTTTGATCCTCCACACTTTTGCAGCTGCAACTCCCTTTTTCTAGAACTATCTGGTGATCATGATGGGAAGGTGTGAAAGAAGCTTCCACGTAAAGAGCAGTAGCACTTATCTTAGCAACCATTTGGAAAAGGTTTGCTTGTCCCTAACTTCCCAGATCCATGTACTTATTATTCCATGTTCAAAACAACAATTCCCTTTTTGTTATTGACTCTGTCCCCCTTAGCCAAAGTGTGTGGACACTAGGGTTTTACAAATCTGATGTTGCCAACCATGCCTAATTCTGATTTTCTTTATTCATCAAGATACAGAAGAGTAATTAAAACGGAGCAGGGTAATGAAACAAATACAAGATTAATCTGGGATCTACAGTACAAGACATATTCTTAAGTACTAAGAAAAATAGAATCACCACTCTTGAAATTACTGTTTCCCCAAAATAAGACATATCCCGAAAATAAGCCGTCGCTTGATTTTTTACACGTGCACCCAATATAAGCCCTACCCCAAATATAAGCCCTAGTTTTGGGGTGAGGCGCACGTGTAAAAATCAAGGTAGAGTGGGGGGGTGGAGCTGCCCCATGCGTCCCGCACCGGCTTACCTTAGGACCGCTGCATGCTCCAACACCTGTTGCGCCACTGCCCGAGTTCTGCGGTCACTTGCGGCTGCATGCCATATGATGCATTGTGCTGCTACCGTCAGCTGTGGCAGGAGGCCGCAAGGTTTGTCATGGCAATTGCGCTGGTGCCACCAATGTGCAGAAGGCCACACTGCACATCGCGCTGCCTGCACTGGTTGCGGCACGATGCCGCGTGGCTTGTCGCACCGATTGCACCGCTCGTGGCAGGAGGCCCTGTGGCACATCATGCCAATTGCATTGGTGCTGCCACTTGTGGCAGAACGCCACATAGTTCATCACGCCAAGCCTCACGGCTTCTGCAGCGAGCGGCAGCAGTGGCACAATGCATCACATGGCATGCAGCTGCAAGCGGCTGCTGAAGAACTCAGGCAGCGGCATGACAGGTTTCGGGGTGTGGGAGGCCTGGCTGCGGCAGTCCTAAGGCAAGGCATCCCCCCAAAATAAGACCTGGTGCCTCTTTTGGAGGCAAAAAAAATATAAGACTGGGTCTTATTTTCAGGGAAACCCAGAACTTCTGTTATGTAAAGAAAAATTGCAATAGTACACACATCTTGCACCTGGTTCATCCATCTGTAATTCAGGCAATGCATTTTTGTGCCCATTTATGCAATAATATAAGGTGGCAGCAGTTAATTACAATCAATGAACTCGATTTAAACTATTTCTTAGTAAAGCATATACAAGCACATTAGATTACATAAAGAAATTACTTTTTGTATAGGACAGGGGTGTCAAACTCACAATGTCACATGACGTGTCGCGAGGTATCGTGACTTTTTCCCCATTGCCTGAGCTGGGGTGGGTGCGGTTTTGGCATGATGCATCCAGCCCGCAGGCCGGCAGTTTGACATCCCTGGTATAGGAGATTGAATAACTTAACTATTTTCTAAAGCAATTTTCACCTTAGACCAGAAGGAGGCAAAATTTCTTTTGAAAGGTTTCTTTCTCATAAAAATTGCTCTTTTCAAAAATAACCACAGAAGACACCAAAACATCATTTCATTTTTAAAATAAAAGACTATTTTAGCCCAATTAAATTATGTTTTATATTTCATCAATAATTTTAAATATCTACAAATATTGGCAGCTGGAAACAGAGAGAAGTATAATAGACAAGGTATTGTATTGGAAGCAAGAAGGTCAAATTCAAGTCCCTCCTCAACTGGATAAGTGGGTCATTGGTCTCCTGTTGCCAAATATACAGGTAATCCTTGACTTAACAATCATTCATTTACTAACCATTCAAAGTTACAATGGCACTGAAAAATGTGACTTGCAACCAGTTCTTGCCCTTATAACCAACACAGCATCGCCACAATCACATGATCAAAATTTGGTTGCTTTGCATTCAGCATTTATTTACAATGGTTGCGGCATCTTGGGGTCACGTGATTGCCATTTATAATGTTCCCAGCTGGCTTCCAGCAAGAAAAGTTAATGGGAAAAGCTAGAATTATTTAAAGACTGAATGATTTACTTAACAGCAGCAGTAATTTGCTTAAAGCAGCAAAAAAAGTTGTAAAATTGGGTACAACTCACTTGACAACAACTGTGGTCATAAGGCAAGGACTACCTGTACCAGATAAAGTGGTTGCTCGGGCATCAAACCTGTACAGGCTGCCATCTTAAGCAACTAGTAGAAATGTAGGAGAGCAATGCAACCAAATAAATATCTATCTTGCAGATACAGAGAAATAATGAAATAGTATTACTGCTTTAATTTGAAAATCCCACTTTAGGAAAATTCTGATCATGCTTTCTATTTAGAGCAGTGGTTCCCAACCTTTTCTGTACCCCACACCCTTAGAACGCTTCTGATATATTCTTTCACCCCTTACAAAAGTTTGAAATAATGGCAATGAATTATGCATATACACTATATATAATTTTGAAAACCCAAGTATTTGCACCCCCTGGAACAGTGATGGCAAACCTTTTAGAGACCGAGTGCCCAAACTGCAACCCAAAACCCACTTATTTATCGCCAGGTGCCGGGTGGGCGTGGCACACTGGATGGGCATGGCTGTGATCATGGCAGATTGGGTAGGTGTGGACAAGGTGGGCGTGATCACCTCAATGTTGCTCGTGGGGAGGGATGCCTGTGGGGGCCAGGCAGGGTTGGGGGAGATCCAGGGGGTCTCTGGCAGGTGGGGTGGTGGGCAGGAGGCTCGTCCTGCAGGGTAAGGCAAAGCAAGGCAAGGCAGGGCAGGGTAAAGCAAAGCAAGGCAAGGTGAGGCAGGGGCCGGGGCGGCTGCTGCCTGACACCATTGGCCCCTGCACACAGAGGCCAGCAAGCGAAGGGTGCTGGAATGCATCCAGCCATGTGGGACCTCAGCGAGTTAGTGGGCGGCTGGTTGAAGAGGGACGGTTGCCATCTCCGGGGCATGGCGAGCGTGCCCACAGAGAGGGCTCTGAGTGCCGCCTCTGGCACATGTGCCATAGTTCGCCACCACTGCCCTGAAATATCATCTCGCACCCCTGGTTGGGAACCACTGATTTAGAGCAATTGAACAGAGACTCAACTTTCCCTATTTTACCTAAATTGTAATTCAGACATTTCCACACACTGATGGGAATTCTTGGCTTCTTTGCAGCTTTATACAAGTATTCTAAATCAAGCATCATCGTCAGCTCTAAAATTATTATTTTTGTGTTGGTGAAAAAGCCATTTAATGTAAAAAAAATGAAGCAGAATATGGTTGATCTGAAGAATTTACCACAGGAAATAATCATAACAATTTATTAGGCTAATGCTTTGCTGAAAATAGCATGCAAACCTTCACACAAATATAATTAGCTTTTAGGAAAAACAATTAAAAAGAATAAATACCATTTATTAAAACAGCTTAGTCTTAACTAATTTGCTTTGACATTTATTTATTTAAAAGATTTATATGGCTGCCCATCTTGTAAAACCCAAATCTCGGCAGCTCACAGCAATAATAAAATCAAAAAAAGAAAGGAAAAGAAAANAACAGGAACCTGACCCATCATCTCCAATCCATCAATCTATACACTACCCCAGTCCCTGGGGAAAAGCCAGCCCTTTACTGCTTTTGAGAAGGCTAAAGGCATAGGAGTCTGCTAGATCCCCAGAAGAAGGGTGTTCACAGGGCAGTACTACTATAGAAAAGGCACACTTCCTAGGTCTCATTAAATAACAACACTTAAAGGATGGGACTCGGGGTGTGCCTACCCTGTCTGGCCTAGCACAGCAAGCGGATACCTTCAGGAGAGGTAGCGCTACAAATAACTTGGCTTTCTGCCATGTAAGGCTATAAAGGTAATAACTAGAACCTTAAATTATGCCCAGAAAGAAACTGGGAGCTGGAGCAGCTCACGCAGCAGTTGTGTATCATGAGTAAACCAAGGTGTGTCCAGCATTGTGTGAGTTGCAACATTCTGCACCACTTGTAATTTCCTGATGGTCTTCAAAGGCAGCCCCATGTAGGCACATTGCATTTCCAAGAGGAAGTAACCAAAGCATGAATGAGCATAAGCAAGGCCACAAAGTCCAGGAACGGTGCAAGTGGTGCACAACTGTATCTCTACAAAGCTCCCTAAACATGACGGCCACCTGCTCTTTGAGTAGAAGCCACAAATTCAGGAGGACCTCCAAACTGCACACTAGCTCTGGATGGTTTTCACACAGATATTTGAAGAGGAACAGTGAGACACCCAAGCCCTGAGGTGTTGCACATTGTGAGGAACTAAAGCTAGATCCACATGAACACTGATCGGAACTAGGAGAAAGGAGAAGAATCACTCCAAAACAGTGCCTCCCACTCTCAATCCCTGAAACCCCTGAGAGATCCAGGAGGATCAAGATAGTCACCCCATCTGTTTCCTGATCCCTCCAGAGGCCATCCAAAATCATAAATAAGGCCGTTTCCTTACTATGTCCCTACCTGAACTCAGGATGCAAAAGGTGCAAATAATCCATTTCATCTACAGGCCTCTGCAGCTGAGACAAGAGATATGTAAAGTAACACATTGGTTAAGAATGCCTGAAGTTCTCTATTAACATTAACAATAGCTTAAGCAACTCCAGCACATTACAGACACCATCGTATTTTTAACTGGGGATAACCCAGAGTTTGGGAATAGATCATGTCTGCACATGTTCTATTGCTAGACATTTTGTTCTGTAAACACTCACACCTAGCCTATTTGGGACATTGCTCTTTCAGGTTTAAAAGGGGATCTTTGGAGTATGCTTAACAGATGCATAGTGTACTAGCTTAGGACTACCATTTTTTTCCCCAAAACATTGAACATCCTGTCAAAGAAACACCATTGCATGTTATCTTATTGTACTTACCATTTTCCAAAACAGAGAGGAATAGTAAGAAGCCTGCCTAATGCAGTTCTCAAAGATCTCACCAGGATTCTTTTAATTAGATTAAAATGGATGTTAGAAAAGTTTGAATAGGATGAATGCTTTTAAATTTTACCAGGCCCCATCCTTTAGCTTTAAGGTTGCTTTCACCAATAATATGGCCATCCAACAGATTTGTTACGCCATATTAAGAGTTTGGAATAAATATAAAACAAGTTTTTTTTACGAAATCGCCCTTATGGGTGTCCCCCCCCCCAAGAAGCTTTTTTTAGAAAAGAAATAGTGGTGAAGCCGGACTGGTGAACTTATGATAAAATAGTTTATTTCAATTCTGGAGACGCCATCTTCAAATCTAGGGAAGAATTAGAATTAGAAGGTCACGCTTATCACTGGTTTATATATCAACAAATGAAGGAAAGATTTAAACTGGACAAAAAAGGCCATGGTTTTGAGTTTGCTAAAAATGAATTGGAAATCCTACTATGTGGTAGTGATGATCATATAATTGCCAAGGTCTATAAAATGTTATTAAAATTGAATTTGGAAAATGAACATGTAAAACACTGTATGATCCAGTAGGCAAGGAATATAATGTGATGTTTGAACAATGGGAGAATATGTGGATAAAAGGCTTAAAATTCACATTAAATTATAACTTAGAAGAAAATTTTTACAAAATGATGTATCGCTGGTATTTAACACCAGATAAGTTATCTATAATGCATAAAGGTATTTCAAATGAATGTTGGAAATGTAGAAGAGCAACAAAGATGATTAGGGGACTGGAGGCTAAAACATATGAGGAACGGTTGCTGGAATTGGGTATGTCTAGTTTAATGAAGAGAAGGATGAGGGGGGACATGATAGCAGTGTTCCAATATCTTAGGGGCTGCCACAAAGAAGAGGGAGTCAAGCTATTCTCCAAGGTGCCTGAAGGCAGGACGAGAAGCAACGGATGGAAACTGATCAAGGAGAGAAGCAACTTAGAACTAAGGAGAAACTTCCTGACAGTTAGAACAATTAACCAGTGGAACAACCTGCCTCCAGAAGCGGTGAATGCTCCAACACTGGAAGTTTTTAAGAAGAGACTGGACAGCCATTTGTCTGAAATGGTGTAGGGTTCCTGCNTTATTATTATTATTATTATTATTATTATTATTATTATTATTATTATTATTATTATTATTATTATTATTATTATGTGATAAGGCAAAGAAATATTGGAGTAGGATTCATACATTAATGGAGAAAATTCTTAAACTGAACATAAAGATTAAACCAGAAACTTTCCTTCTGGGTCTAATGGAAAGAGAACTGGGAAAAAATAGAATTCTGATTTTATATATGGTGACAGCAACAAGATTTGTCTATGCACAAAAGTGGAAGGATGCCTTGATTCCTACCATGGACGAACGGTTACAAAAACTGATGGAATTAGCAGAGATGGCCAAATTGATTGTGCTGATAAAAGAAAAGAATATAAATACTTTTGTTTCTACTTGGAAACCGCTTCTGGACTTTGTGCTTGAGGTGGAAAAAAATGATATTTTGGGTTTTACCGATTAGACTGATTTGCCGATGAAGAAATGGCTAGTACATACTATTATAGAAATGTAAAAAGTTGAGATTTGATTTTAATGTCTGATTTTACTGCAACAGAGAGAGTCAGAAGTCAATGCCTTTTGTTTCTTCCATTCCCTTTCTTCACACCTTTTTTTTGTTTTCCCTTTTTCTACTGTTATCCCATACTATGGTATTTGCTTTTGTATTTTCACATTTTATGTTATAAATGAATAAAACTAATAAAAAACCCAAGTAGGATTATTAGATGCCATCTAGATCTAGATTTGGAAGAAACAAAGTTCCCAGCTTGTTGGTGAAATAGAATACAGACTGCCTAATAATAATGTTTTGTTTACCTGTTGCAACATTAATGTTTACCTCTTATGGGAAAACAACACTGCTTGCTAACCATACTACCATCTGTTGAGTGAGTACATGAGCAACAGTGACACTGTTAGGTCTAGGTTCCACATGCACACTTTCCTACACCAACTATTCTTGCACACTGCTCTTTTTCTCTGAAGTACACTAGAACCTTTTCTTAGCCCGTTTCGTTAATCTTTAAAAGAATTGTGTAGCAGATTCTCCACCTGCTGCATCTTCTGGGCTGAAGGACAGGGTGGTCTTACTCTTTTCCTCTTCTCTAAAATCTTGGCAGAAAGATTAAGATGGCGATTTTCAAGCTCTACTTTCAAATCAATTTGCTGACCACAGAACCAGGGAAAATGGGAAGAAGCAGGCGAGGAATGTTCTTAAAAAAAATCATACTAAGATACAGAGGGGTGGGGTTCCTTATGATTTCATACAGCGGGAATTGAATAGCAAGGGACAAACCTTAAAAGGTCAGCTTTTAAAGATTTCCTCAGTGAGAAATTGCAAGAGGAACAAAGAAAAATTGCTGAATTAGGAGAATTCATAGTTTCAAACCTGCAGTTCCAGAACATCCCCCCCCCCCCCGTATGTTAGAGAACACCACAGAAAAACTTATAGGCATACCGATTGAAGGTAGACAGAGATGTGCCAGTAAGCGTTGCTGCTAGGATACAACTAATATTGTCCCCTAGACTGGTTAGCAAGCAATGAAGAGTTCTTGGAAAATTTACACTGATTTTCTGCTGTCCCAAGCACATTCATTCTTTCCATGTCATGCTAAGCTAGACATGCTGATTCAAAATTAGGCTGGAATTTTGTTTGAGGTGGACGCTGGGGCTGGTTTTGTTTTGTTCTTCAAATCATGTTCTTAAGAGGCTTACTTTGAGCATCGGGTCGGATACTCTCTCAAGAGACAACTCTGGAGATTGTCATGGAAAATCCATCCTCCCCATTGTTCCAGTCCTCACTGCAACGTTGGGCAGGGAGACGGAATATGGGTACACACAACCATCTGGCATAGGCACGGGAGCATTCAGAGAACAATGTCCTCCTTGCAGAAATGGATTAAACAAGATTTCCAGAAATACATGAACCCCAATTTCCTTCCTGATTCTGTAAAATCCCAGTTCTGTAAAAAGACCAACTTTCCTGTTCTACTTTAGATTGCCCATGCTATTTTGGAGAAGTCATTTGCCTCATTCGGCTTAGGACAGGGGTAGGCAATCTTGGCTCTTTTATGACTTGTGGACTTCAACTCCCAGAATTCCTGAGCCAGCCATGCTGAGGGGAAAGGGAGAGGTTTCCAAGCTGAGCCATGCTGGTTCAGGAATTCTGGGGGTTGAAGTCCACGAGTCATAAAAGAGCCAAGGTTGCCTACCTCTGGCTTAGGAGATCTGCTAGTTTCCTTTATGCCTCCTAATTGAAACACACCATACACAGCAAGGGATGGGAGAAATGGCAGCCCCAACAGGAAAGTTAAAAACTCCCTTTATTAATTTTCCTGGAAACAACATTGAAGCAGTTCGCCACTGACATCTTCAAATAGGTTTTACCATCTTCCCAGAATAACCTATAGCCCTGGTATTCCCTAGAGATCCCCCACAAAAATAGAAAAATCTATTATCAGTGTGGCTTTGCTTCTATTATGGGAGTTGGTGAGTTGGGACTCTGCTAATGTTTTGTGCTTCAGCCCCAGAAGCAGGAGTGATATCAAGAGAATGTGGGAGGCAAAAGTGCAAAGTTTATGAATAGGTTCTTTCTCTGGGCTCTGTAATATAATAAGGAGCAAGATGGCATTCATTTCAGCCAACCTTGATGAAAAAACACAAAATGTAACCACCTTTCTCCAGAAGATTAATTGTTCCTCTGCCTCTTGAATTTCACTTGTGGGAAGCTGCCTACAACTGAATACCAAGAGATGTACAATATCCTAATCAAGGAACTACCACAGAGACAAACAATCAAACAGACAAATACACTAATCAAGGAACTACCAAGGAAAAAACAACCACCCCACCACCACCAACACAGGCAGGGCAAGCTACTGTACCTAAACAAGGAACCAACTCCACACTCACTACCACTGATGATGTTACCTAGTTGGATAATGCAATGTCTGCAAACAAGCTCAAAGAGCACCAAAGATGCCAAAGCTGCTCTCCCTTTTGCTTATAGATTTTTTAAAAAATATCCACATGGACTGACGAGGTGAGAAAAAAAATACCATGCAGGTTAGCCGGTGGGAAGGAGCAATGGGATAATTAGATCCAGAGGAGTTTGTTGCTTTAAGAGTGGCTCAGACTATCATTCCATACTTCTCAAGCCCCAAAGAACATCTATTAATATTGTAGAAGGGTTATGGGCAGATAAAGTAGAGAGAAAGAAAGCAAATGGTAGAATAAGGCCAAATGTATATTGAGAAAGGAACTTTGACCAGCCTGATTTTCTGTCATCACCAAATTGGAATTATATTCAAAGTACTATGCACCTCCTAGGCCCTCTGTGGGATACAGCCCATGGGTTTTGATGCCACAAACTTGGCAACTGAAAAAAAATCACAGATGTTCAGCAAGTGAAGCATAATACACACACACACATATTTTTAAATGACTAATCCAGATAATTTGAACCAGAATCAGTGCAGAAATAGGCCCAAGGGAGAAACGAGTGAGAGAAAAATTAAAGAATGAACACTTCATGGCTGGAAATGCTGCGTCTGAGCTGAAGCCCGAACAAAGGGCCAGGCAAGCATCTTTCGTTTAAGCACAAGTCATCAAGAATTTGCTCTCTTCCATAAGGTTTTGGGTTGTTTTAGAAGCAAACACCATACTATTTGAAAATGAGTTCCTAATGTACATGCACACCTTCCCCGCAGACATTCAAACGAAACAAAGGGGATCAGAGGCTAAATCCAACCCGTACAAGGGGCCACACAGAATTAAATGTCCTGCTCTCCAAGTCCTGACACGGAATTATATAGTGTCTGCACACAGAACCCAGCCTTATGCAAACAGATTGGAACAAATATGTGGTCCTGCTTTTTGCACTGATAGCAAATGCATATAAGGAGGATGGGGTTCTGGGAATTAGGCTGCTGTCTATGGCAGTAGTCCCCAACCTTTCCAGTTCTGTGGACTGGCAGGGGGGCGGAGAGGGGATAGTTTCTTGGTGGCTCCCGCTGTTTGCACAAAATGAGCTTCGCGCACTCACATGTTCACCAGCAGCTTGCACAGCCTGGTTCCCAAAGGGCCGCGACCTGGTACCGGACTGTGGATCCCTGCTTTATGGTCTTGTACCGTCTATGGCAGGGGTGTCAAACTCACAACATCACGTGATGTGTTGCGACATATCGCGACTTTTTTTCCCATTGCCGGAACTGGGGTGGGCGCAGTTTTGGCATGACGCATCCGGCCCGTGGGCCGGCAGTTTGACACCCTTGGTCTATGGCATATGATGAGATTCTTTGTATAAAATGTCTAGCAAGCATCTTCTGAGGCTTTAAAGATTAGGATTGGGTTCATGCCGTCATGTGCTTAACAATAGCTTGGTGAGAGGCTTGGTTCACACATGCTATTTGCAAACCCCTTTAGATCACTGGAAATGGAACAGCCTAAAAGTCAAATAAATCAACAAATAGAACCCTAAACCATGTCTTAGTTCAAACATTTGCCAGATTGTCAACTGTTTCTCCACTGCAAGACTTAAAAACATCTTTCAAGGAACTTTCAAGACAAGTAAAACTGGAGGTACCGAGTGACTTTTAGCTTTTATATAGAAGCCTACATTGCCGTTGCAACTTCAATGTGCAAACTCGTATGCTGCTGTCAAGCACACGATACACGTTAAGATAAATGAACTGTTAGTCTGTTTCTCAGATGCTGAGAAACGCAGTCCTTCTACTGGGAGGGTGGATGCACCAGTCTTGGATAGCACTCAGCAAAATCCCCTGAGGACACAAAGAATCCTCTCATGTCATTTCACATCCTGACATGTTCTGGTGTGAATCATAAATATGTTTTTTGTAAATCCTCAATTCCATTTCCATCATGTATCCATGCATCTTTTTGCTCAAGGCTTGCTGGTGCCATAGTTTGCTGTGAAAAGCCATTACTCAGTCATTCCATCAAGGTAAGAAATGCCCCATGCTGATTCAGACTGTCAGCCATCTCACTCAGCAGCTTTTCTCTTTCCTTCAGACGGTTTTTTTCTCAGTTTACGCCTAGCAGTGGTTAGTCAGTTGCTTGCGTCTTGCTCAGTCCTCTCCAGGCAGCTCTGTTTGCTGTCACCTGACTTCTGCTGCCCGTCAGAATGTCCCAAGGTGATGAATTTTGCAGGTTTCCACTATACTCCCTCTTTTGTCTTACATGGTGCCATATTCCAAGAAGTGGGATGTAGCAGTGCATGTCATTCAAGAGCCAAAGGCAACTTCTTCCGAACAGTAATGAATGGCTTTAATATTTAAGCAGTAAAAAGCCAGGGGCAGGAGGAGGATCACATACTGTACTGTTTCCTACTAAACAGGAAGCCCAAACTGTCTGCCTAAAGAGCTCATGTCCCAAATTTGGCCAAATATACAATGGAATCATTCACAAATTTAGAAACACACACACACACGGGGGGGGGGGGGGAGAGGGAGAGACAGAGAGAGACAGAGAGAGAGAGAGAGACAGACAGACAGACAGACAGACAGAGGGAGGGGATT
>NW_015387255.1:55000-102722 GCF_001527695.2 Protobothrops mucrosquamatus | reverse complement strand
AAATTGTGTCAAGATGTGAACTAAAACAAAAGCATATGTTCTTGTCCTCTGAAGACCCAGCCACAACTACCACAGCAGCAAAAATAGCAGCAGAGCCTCAGGCTGGCATACATCTGTTTATTTATAGCTGCAACTGGTCGTCACAGTGCCTTGTCTCCATCCTGAGCAGAAAGGGGAAAATTGCAGACAAGGAATGAGTGTGTGTCTCTCACACATAAGGCCCTTAATCATTTTATTCTCACATGATTATCCACCTACCACTCTGAGTAAAAGCAGAGGATAAGAAACTTGATGTCTGGCTTTTTTTATAGCGTTTTCACACAGCCAAAGGTTCTTATGTGCAATATCCCACCGGATCCCTGTTATCTCTATATTAAAGAGGAATTTGGGAGGCAGCCAAGAACAGGGGCTTGACAAAGGCTATATAGCAAGTACATCACAGGAGCCAAACAAATCTTCTCCCTGCCGGTCCTTACCCTTCCTCCATTTCATCACTAATGTTAAAGGATAAACAATCTGTACCACATTTGATGATCAGCTTTACAATTTATTTAATCACCAGTTTTATCCTGCCTTTCCTCCAAAGAGTTCAAGTTAACCCACATCTGCCTTGTCCTCCCCCCATCCCTTCCCCTAAGCAGAAGACAAGATTAATCATTTATCTGAACCACATCGGAGAATCAGTTGAATCCTGGGCATTCTGGATAACCAGGAATTGAATTCAGATATCCCTTTTTGTAAGGCTTTGAAGACCCAGCCCTTCCAGGCACTGGGCCAGGAGGTTAGGTGAGCCTGCTTTAATGGCTTATGTGATTGCCTACAAAGGGGATTAGTTATAGATACAGCGGCCGCATCTGGTGTACAGTTAGCCCTCGACTTGTAACAGTTCATTTAGTGACCATTCAAAGTTACGGCATTGAAAAAAGTGACCATTTTTCATACTTATGACCACTGCAGCATCCCCACCGTCACACGATCAAAATTCGGATTTTGGCAACTGATTCATATTTATGACGGTTGCAATTCCCGGGGATCATGTGAACAGCTTTTGTGACTTTTTGACAAGCACAGTCAATGGGGAAGCCAGATTCGCTTAACAACAGTGTTACTAACTTAACAACTGCAATGATTCACTTAACAAACTGTGGCAAGAAAGGTCGCAAAATGGGGCAAAGCTCACTTAGTAACATACATTTTGAGCTCAGTTGTGGTTGGAAGTTGAGGACTAACTGTATTTTTCTTCTTATTGTTTGTGGTATATTCAATGTTTTAGTTGGTTGCTAGCCACCAATAATTGTGGATGAGTGGACAGCCATGTAAATTGAATGAGATGATAGATAGATAGATAAATGGATGGATGGATGGATGGATGGTATGATAGATATGTATGTAGGTAGGCAGGTAGGTAGGTAGAATCATTGCAGAGTTCACAAGGAGCATGACATTTCTTAGCTACAGCATCAGGAAGAAAAGCCGTATTTCGAGAAAATAGTGGTAAAACTCACGGAAACAGAATTTTAGGCACAGGAGACAATTCTCAGTTAAAGTTCCACATTCATCAAACAAGTTTAATCATGATTCAAGGAGTGATGGGAGAGCCAGTTTGGTGTAATGGTTAGGGCATCAAGCTAGAAACCTGCATACCATGAATTCTAGTCCTGCCTAGGAAGGAGGCAATGGCAAACTATTTCTGAAAAACTTTGCCAAGAAAATTGTAGGGATTTGTCCAGGCAGTCTCCAAGTCTCTGATTGGATGGAAGAAGAAGAAGAAGAAAAAGACAATGGAGAAGAATTAGAAAAAAAAATTCAAAACCTAAACCAATTATGTATCCTTAATAATGATACCTAATGGCATATGCAGGAGGTACCACATGGAGATAGAATAAAAACACAGAACCCAACAAGGGGCAATTCCTGTGCATAAGGGATCACATACTTATTCGTGGAGGAAGGCAACACTGACTTTCATCAAGACGTAGTTCCAATGCACAAGTTTTTGCCCAACATTTAAACTCAGGGGAAATATTCACTCATGCCTAGAGAAAATGAGTGAAAAGCAAGAGGCTGCTTAGGAACTAACCTGCACTGAATCAGGGCAGCATGGCCTAGGAAGGCAGGGCAGGAGATGGACAATCCTTACCACCCTTGCCAGTAAGCAGGATAGTTGGGCTGATGGGGACCAAAGTACAAAATCTGATGTTGCCTACCCATTTTCATTACCAAGTAGCAACATTCTCCAGACATCATTCTTTCCCAGCTCTTCCTGAAGATACCAGGAGTTGAACTTGCTGGGATTTTATTTTTATTTTTTTTTGCACGTAAAGCAAATATTTTACCATAGCAGGAGTGGTTATCTAAACCAGGGCTTTTCAACCTTTTCACCCATTGTACCACTTTTAGGATATGGCAATATCCGAGTACCACCAGTCGCCTAGCCTAGCAAGGTGTCAAAAACTTGATGACCAAAAAAAAAGAAGGAAAAAAGTGATAAAGTACAGGTAGTCCTCGACTTACAACAGTTCGCTTAGTGACTGTTCGAAGTTACAATGCCACTGAAAAAAGTGCCCCCCCAACCACAGCTGAGCAAGACACCTGCCTGCCCGCCTGGCGGCGCTCTCATTCCTCTCCCCCACTACCACTTTTCTAGGATGGTCGCGTACCACCTGCCAGGTGCCAATGTACCACAGGTGGTACCCGTACCACTGGTTGAAAAGCCCTGATCTAAACCACTTGCCCCTTGTGACATACAGTCACAAGGGATATGTATATGTGTGAAAAAAGAACCTACTCTTGACTGGAGGGAGCCAGTATGTGCTCTCCTTCGTACTGCGACAGCCTTCCCCAGACAGGCATGCCCCAGATGATGCTGGACTACAACCCTAACATCCTTAGAGACCAACACATCTAGAAGGGCCAGGTTGAAGAAAACTGCCACACTGTACCACGCTGCTGGGAGGGTTTCTCCACCATTATTCCATATTGATACCATAATAACACAATTGGAGAGAGGATGCAATTATCAGCTCATCCAGCATCCTGGCTTGCCTCCCCGCACTAGTTTCAGTTGAATTAATCCAAAGTTTTGATCTCTTGTTTCCTTGTTATTCAAAGATCCACCTCCCCCATCCCATTTTCCCCTCTCCCCACCCTACAGTAATGGCAGGAAATGGCACCACATCAACCAAAGAATGGGGGAAGTGAGATGCTGTCTGTAAGGAAAAGGAAAGCCAGCAATTGTGAAGAGAACAATGGCATGAAAGTGCCCTTCTGTCTCCCCCAACCAACAATTTCAGTGGGTATCAGGATAAGGGAGCTGGGAAGGAAGGTGGGGGGGCACAAGGTCCAAAGACTTAATCAAAGGGGAAAAGAGAATTTCTTTCTCCACTTTTTCAATGGCTGTGATCCATGAGACAACCAATTTATAAGCTGAGTCCAAAGAGAGGTTGTTTGTGGAACAGCTTAAACAACTAAGTAAACAGCACACAACTCCACTGGTGGGCCTCCTAAATTGATCTTACCAGACAGGATGGAGTCTAAACTCTAGCTGAAAGGAACAACCAGGCACCCAGCTTCATCTCAATTCAGAGCCACACATCGATCAAACCTACGTGCTACAAGAAGTGAACTAATTCAGTAAGACCTTTAGTAAACTTACAATAACAGTTGCATTGTTTGCAATGGCTACAGGGAAGATACGAAAGCACATCCTGACAAATAGTGCTGTTAATGTTAGAGGGGATGTATCAAATTGGTGTGGATTGCTGTAATTTTATTTGACTTTTGCTAAAACCCATGGTTGCAAATAAATGTTTAAATAAAAATACAACAATATTTATGTGCAGAGGAAGTTGCCCACAGCATTGGTGGACATTTTTACCTCCTTCTAATTAGCTCATCCTTGGATCTGATTGTTCTGCTAAAGGAGATGCAGTTGGGTGACCTCTCAGTGAAGAAACATAGTAGAATGTTGCATTTCAAAATCAGATGCTCGTTGCATCTCTGCACAAATCCCTGCTTTCAATTCATTTTCTTCCAATCTTATCGGATCAGGAAAACTGAAAATTAGGAGCTTATCTTTTCTGCGCAGCAGTTTGTACATGGAAAATGACAAAACGGTAGATTATATTTGTTAAAGAGTTTCCAAATACACTTGTGTGGGAAGTAATAGAGAAATTGATTAAATAAAATAAAGCCTTAACTATGGCCCTGATACAGTCATCCTCAACTTATAACCGGTCACTCAGCAACCATTTAAAGTTACAATGGACCTGAAAAAGTGACTTAAGACCAGGATTTCAAGTTCCAACATCCAACGTTCTCCATAGTCACATGACCAGATTTTGATGCTTGGCAACTGGCCTGCATTTGTGGTCATTTGCAATATCCTATAGCAGTGATGGCGAACCTTTTAGAGACCAAGTGCCCAAACTGCAACCCAAAACCCATTTATGTATCGTAGGGTGCCGGGTGGGCGTGGCCAATTGAGTGGGCATGATAATGGCAGACTGGGTGGGACTAAAATGTTCAATGAATCAATTCCAATTTTGCAAAATCTTTTTTTTCCTGCGAGAAGTTGAAATTGATTGATATATTGAACCTTTTTTTTTTGCACACGACGGCGGAGGCCTAAAGCGAAAAGGTTTTATAAAACCCAGCTGAAGGCCTAGGACTGGGGCAACGGCGCGCACACCCACAGAGAGGGCTCTGCGTGCCACCTGTGGCACGCATGCCATAGGTTCGCCACCACGGTCCTATAGTCACGTGGCCACAATTGACATTTTTTTCCAGAAATAGGCATTTTGGAATTCACTCTGTTCTGGCATTCTAGTTTCTGGCAAAAAAACTCCCCATGGTAACAATGGGTTATTTAATAACCATAGCATTCCCTTAACCACTGCAGCATTCGCTTCATGACTGCCACAAAAAAAGGCATAAAATCCGGGCACCGTCACATGACCTACTTTACGATGGTCTTGATGGTACTAAGTCAAAGACTATTTGTAATAACAAAAGGGAAAAGGAGAAAGAGTCCAGATTGCTGGAGGGGGTGGGTGGAATGACAGGAAAGTCTCTTCTGAAGCCTTTCTTTGTCCCTGGATTCTACTATCTGGGTTGCAACAAAAAGGAGGCAACACCATCATAGCATCCAAGTTTTTTTCTTCCCTAAGAAGCTCATCCTTTCAAGCCTTCTGGGAAAGAGAACGCTTACTTTGGTGCTTGTCACGAAGCGGCTGTGTGAGAGGCTTGGTTAGAAAGAAAATTAATTCCCAAGGTCCCTCTGCAATTGCTCTTGTGGAGAAACAAAGGACAACGCCTGGGATTTCAGGCAGATCCGCTGCCCTCACTTACTTAATATAGGCTAAGGGAATTGCAGTTCAACCCATCCGGAGAATGTCATGTTGGAGGGCTGCTCCTGGGATCACAAGACCCAGGACACCCAATTCCTGCAGGAAACTGTGGTCTTCTGGGCCCACTGCAGGCAAGGCACGGATGGAGAGAAGAAAAAAAAACCTCCATCCCTGGCAGATGCCACTGAGAAAACGAGGTCACAGACTAAGGCACTGAATTGGCAGCTGGCCAGGCAGCAGCCTTGTGGGAGAGAAAAACTAAGATCTCCCGGGAATACCCTCCCTTTCTTCTCTGTATTCAGTAGAGAAACCAGGGGTTTCAAGAGCCCTACAGACACCATAACCACGAACTGCACTTCCCCTGAAATACAGAATCGGGTTTTAAAAGAGACTCCTCAAAATAAGCCTCAAATAGCGGGGATGTACTGTTAGAGTCGCCTTGCAGGGGAGATGAGTAGCATAAAATTTTAATAAATTAATAAATGTGCTCGGTTCCACCTCATGGTTTCTTGCTTCTACTGTATATTTCCACAGCAAATGCAAGAAAGGAATAGTTTTGACAGGTGCAGGTTTTCCCAGACTCTGACCATTGAAGAGCTTCTTGATAATAACTGTAAGAACACGTTCCTTTATGAACCTTAAAATCATTCCCTCAATATAACTACTCAAATCACTTGGTTGCCTCCTTCACATCTCCTCTCTCCCCGTCCCTGTTAAAAATCTTGCATTCACCCACGCTCACTTCAACTCCCTCTAAGAAAATTACTATTTCTGAATCCTCAGGAATAACCGGAGACAGTCCTGACTTCTGCCTTTAGGCAAGGCTGAAATACTAATCATGCTAAAATGGAAACCCAGAATCAAATGTGGCCAAGTGGGATCCAGCAGTTCCAAGCAGAGAAATGGATTAGAACCATTTCTCTCATCAAGATGAGCTCCCAGAGCCAAACTTTCAAGGGGAAAAGAGGACATTAACTACATACTATGGCTTTTACTTTTACAGCCATTATACACTGATGGCTGTATGCACCCACTAGATCAGACATGTCAAACTCGCAACGTCATGTGACGTCGCACAATGTATCGGGACAGTTTTGCCATTGCCGGCAATGGGGTGGGCGCGGCTTCCACGTGACCAGCCGACAGCTTGACACCCCTGCACTAAATAATACATATAATACTAGATAGTACATAGATAATACTCCAATATATTTTGGAGTGGGAGCCAGCCTTCAAAACCTGCGGGTAGCCCTAGAAGATATGGCCAAGAATTCATAGAAATTTATAGATAGTCCTCAACTTACAACAATTGAGCCCAAAATTTCTGTTGCTAAGCGAAACAATTGTTAAGTAAGTTTTGCCCCATTTTATGATCTTTTTTGCCACAATTGTTAAGTGAATCACTGCAGTTGTTAAGTTCGCAACAGGGTGAATCTGGCATCTTCACTGACCCCGGGACACTGCAACCGCCATAAATATAAACCAGTTGCCAGGCATCTGAATTTTGATCATGTGACCACAGGGAATGCTTCAATGGTCATGTGAAAAACAGTAATAAGACACTTTTTCAGTGCTGCTGTAAGTTCGGACAGTCACTAAACGAGTAGTTGTAAGTGAAGGACTACCTGCACTTGAAGAACTACCTGCACTTACCCAGAGCTTATTTCAAACAAGGATTTTAGAAGAGACAATATGATTGGCAACTCTCCAGCAAATCTGATTCCCACCCACAAAATGGCTAAACTCATATTACAGGACAGCAACCCAGCTAAAAACTGAGCTCAGTTTTTGATTCTTGATGAAGCAGGTGAGGCGAGGCAAGGTAAGGCCGAAAGGGCACATGCCCCAAAAGGCCACTCATCAGTCACATGGATCCTAGATGTTCAGTTTGAAAAGAATCATGACCAATACCTCAGCATAGTTGGGGGAAGACAGGATAGGCATTCACATATTCAACTTGGAAACCTACTTATGCTTCTTAAATGAAACAAGTGAAGAAGTGAAACGGGTTTTCTTCTTCAACAATGTGTGCAGAAAGAACTATGCTGGCTCAGGAATTCTGGGAGTTGAAGTCCACGAGTCATAAAAGAGCCAAGATTGCCTACCCCTGCCCTAGGCATATTTACCAAAACGAAAACCCACGACCTTCCGAGGACCACCTGGAGCAGCGGGAAGATCCGGCTTAACTTTAGGAGGATCGAGCCCTTTCCCCAGCGCGAGGCAGAGGAGAGAGGAAGGGAGCACGCGTCCGCGGGCTTCCAAGGAAAGGAGCTGTATTGCCACAGGGGGAAATGCACCCACTGGTTCCGCAAAAGTGGCTGGAAGAAAGAATGAGAAATAGAAGCGGAACTGCAGAATTGCGCGTAAAAAATACCCATATTATAATAACCTTAACATGTTTAAGGCAGTCAAATAACCTCCCTATCCAAGACTCGGTCGCCTCAAAGACAATTTTTTAAAAAGCCTGTAAAGTTCATAAAAACAGTAATCCATTAAAACGTCATATAACATAAAACTCAAACGTCTAAAATGAATCATAGCCTTACAACTCGTCCCATAAACTCATCGGAAGAGGATCTTCTTTTCTTAAGTAAGGCAGTCCCATAGATCGCAACATTTAGCTGCTCGTCTGTCTTATGTGCCGCCTCTACGGAATCAAGTCCCTCTGAACTCCACCGCTGGGATCATCACTAAGCCAAAGCCCTCTTAAAGCTTAGCGCCGTGAGTGAACACAGCCAATTGTTGCTTATCCACAAGCCACGGTTTAAAATCATGGCTGAATGCGACCTTATTCAAACAAACCCATCCAGGAGGACTGCTTTCTAAGCAGATACGCAAAACGACTTCTAGCGAGAGCGCCACTTAAACCTTGCAGAAATTGCATTCGCACGACACACTGAACTCCAGCTAACCAACCACGTGCTAATTTTGCCTGGAGTGCGCACCGTTTACCGTTTAGTATGTCTCGCGAATCCAAGCAACTGGACTGAGTCAACCACAGACAAACGTATCGTTGTGAATGTAGGTTCTGCTGCATCTGCGTTAGCCCCAAACTCTGCACTCGTGGCTTGCCAAAATAACTCAGCTGACTGGATTCCTACAACACCCGTTAATTACAAACTAGCCTACCCTACTTTAGCGCAATTCCTAAGGAAAACTCGGCTTGGATGGATAGGCTGTGTTTCCTTCACTTCAAATTAATCAAGCTGCTCAAAAACCCCACTCCGGGAGTGCCAAGGACAAGCTCGGCCTCGGGGCTCGGGGCCGGCCCCCAGCGCGGATCTGGTGCAGCGGGCGAGCATCGGGTTCCTGCCCCGTCCCCCGGCAACGCAATCGGCCTGCAGGAGTGAGCCCCGGTGGGAGGGGAAGCTCCGGAAATAGCCGCAGAGCAGCGAAGAGAGCGGACGCCTCTCCGTTGCAACTCACCCTGCGGTATTACTTGTGGCAAACGGGACTTAGTGCCACCGAAACAGCGGAGATCGCTCCGCAGGCACCTCGCGGCATTTCCTGCAGCCCCCGCGGCGATCTCCCCGGTTTCTCGCTTCCGAAGGCCGCTTCTGAAGAAAGTGATGTCATGGCTTTAAAACGGCGGGACTCCTCCCTGCATGCTGACCCGCGACAGCCAATGGGTGCCTGGTCCAAGCTTACTTGGCGCCAGATGTTTCTCATTTAGCGGCAGAGCACCAACATCACCGCTCCTCCGGCTGCTCCAGGCCTAGTAAAGTGCCAGTAGCGCCACGGTGGCGGTAGCAACAGCGATGGGATTGCTGTGAAAGGAGAGAGCCTTGACTCGTTGGAAGGGACAAGCAAGGGACTGAGGTGCTTGTTAGCTTTTCAGTTTACTGCTATTGAGCTCAGCCTGAATCTGTTTTCCCCTCCCAGGGAGTAACCTTCTCTGGAGATGTCTTGATTTCTTAAGCCGCCAATCTTTTCATTATTAACCTGCCATACTGTTAGTTAATATGGTGATAAGGGACTTGAGAACCAAGTTTTAGGATGAACTGTTAACAAGGTTAAAAGAAAAGAGCTGAGATTCTAGAGACCACATGGGTCTTTTCAATGTAGGTTTGCAACTTTTTCTGTGAGTTATGGTCGATGTTCACACAACATGCTAAGGCTAACCTAGGTTTAACATGATTTTGCAAATGTATCTATCCTAGTTCAACATATTGAATCCTAAACCATGACCAACTCTGACTTGTTCACATAAAAGAACTCTGCAGCAAGATCTCATGGTTCACTTTTCAGGCTGTGATTAGATCTTTCCTTTTTAAGGAAATGAGACTATAGCTTTTTCCCACTGAGGTTAGGAGTGCACATAAATAACAGGGCCCTTTACTAGGAGAATAGAATAGAAGAATAGAATAGAATAGAATAGAATAGAATAGAATAGAATAGAATAGAATAGAATAGTTGGGACCTTGGAGTCCAACTCCCTGCTCAGGCAGGAAACCCTATACCAGTGATGGCGAACCTTTTAGAGACTGAGTGCCCAAACTGCAACCCAAAACCCACTTATGCATCGTCGAGTGCCAGGTGGATGTGGCCCATTGGCTGAGTGTGGCCAATTGGGTGGGCGTGGCTGCGGTGGTAACGGCAGACTGGGTGGGACTAAAAAGTTCAATCTTTGCAAGATCTTTTTTTTTCCCGCGAGAAGTTGAAATTGACTGAACCTTTTTTTTTTTTTTGCACACGGCGGCGGAGGCCTAAAGCAAAAAGGTTTTATAAAACCCAGCTGAAGGCCTAGGCCTGGGGCGACGGCACATGTGCCCACAGAGAGGGCTATGAGTGCCGCCTCTGGCACCCGTGCCATAGGTTCGCCACCATTGCCCTATACCATTTCAGACAAATGGTTGTCCAATTTCTTCTTAAAAACTTCCAGTGTTGGAGCATTCACAACTTCTGGAGGCAAGTTGTTCCACTGATTGTTCTGTCAGGAAATTTCTTCTCAGTTCTTTTTTTTTTAAATAATATTTTATTAATTTTCCAATTTTACATCTAAGTATTTAAAAAGTAACGTGGTGACTGGGTTAATCAATAGTTCAATAACATACAAAAATCTTTAGTACAAATCTCAAGTTACATCATCAAATATTTCCTCTCTTTTTCCCTTAATATCTACTATCTCATATTTAAGCTAATACAGTTCTTATTATATCAACTAAGTAAAAACATCTATTACATTTATCAATAAAATTTTAGCTTATACATATCTTTATTACTTTTACATTCAATCTTTATAGACAATCAATGTCCTGTTATTGATTTTTCCCCAATTTTTAGTTTCCCATCAATATTCAAATTTAACATTTGATATTTATAATTTCCAGGCTTTAGGTAACCAAAGTTTCCCTTATCTCAATTCATAACAGAATCTAATATTCGAAATACACATCTATTTCTTCTTAGTTCTAAGTTGCTTCTCTCTTGATTAGTTTCCATCTGTTGAAAGAAAAATCTTCAGGTCCAGTCCAAGCTGGGAATAAGAAAATGGAGACTGCTTTAGGAAAGAAGATCCAGTTTATTGAGTTTCCAGAAACTTCAGTGACACAACATGTGTTTCTGGGGTGGCTGACAAAATGGAGCTGGAGTGGTGGATTTTTATACCTTCTTTGGGCTTTGGGTTCAGAGTTGTTCCTGTGGCATTGTATTGGAGGCTCTTCCTGTTCCTGTGCAATGAACTTTGACCTGGGGTTCACTATGCTCTTTTGGTATTCTAGTGGTGATAGGTTAATCCTATTATGTCCTAAAGGTCATATCTAGATTTTGGGTGGGGAATGTAGATTTTTAGAGGTCTTTGTCTTTCTAATCCCATCAGCTCCAAGGTTCCTGGCCCCAGTCTTTCTGAATAGGATGATCAAATCTGCATTTCTACAGAGGTGGTTTCTGCTTGGGGGAGGGAGAGGGGGTTGGTTTCTGTCTAAGATTTTCTATTATTCCTTTGGGGAAACATAATATTCTGCCTTTTTTTAAATATCCCCCAAATATTTACTTCTCTGGGAGGGGATGCTGACTTCCTACCCATCCATTCCTTCTTGTCCTGCCCTTAGGTGCTTTGGAGAATAGCTTGACTCCCTCTTCTTTGTGGCAACCCCTAAGATATTGGAACACTATCATACCTGGAATGCAAAAATCCAGATGACCACTACATGGCAGTCAACATATCAAAGTTTTCATTAAACACAAATACTGTAAAGCTGTTGTCTGATTCCTACAAATTGAACTCTTGTTAAAAGTCCTACCTGTAAAAGTGGGCGCAGTCTTTGCATCCCTGCTGATTCACCTTAAAGGCACAGTCTATGGAGATTCTCAGTCATCCAGGTCATAGTTATCCCAAAGATCCTTTTTCATGAGGCAACTGGACTTTCTTGTTTTTCTTTGAAGATGTTTTACTTCTCATCCAAGAAACTTCTTCAGCTCTGACTGGATGGTGGGGAATGGAAGGGTTTATGCTCCTTGTAGACAGTTGGTCATTTGCATCCTTTTAGAAAGTCATTGATGCCACCTGGAGATTTATCTGTGTCATCAGGGTAACCTGAGTAGTGCAAATGGATGTGGAGCAGGGGTATTTTTTTTATTATTTTTTTTTTATTAATTGAATTTTTACCCCGCCCTTCTCCTTGCGGACTCAGGGCTCAAATTGCTAGCCCGCAGGCCAGTGAAATCATGCAGAGGCTGCGCCCACCCCAGCTCTGGCAATGCAAAAAAAGTCATGATACGTCACGACACATCAGGTGACCCGGCGAGTTTGACATCTGTGTTGTGGAGCCTTCTTGGAACTGTTGAAAGGGCTGTTGTAGATTGGAGATAAATGATGTCATATCTATATCAGAGTGGGAGGGATACAACATCATCTATCTTCAGTCTACAACACAGTCCTTTCAACAATTCCAAGAAAGTTCCACACCTATTTCTAATACTCAGGTGATCCTGATGACAACAGATAAGCCTTCAGGTGGCATCAACAACTCTTTAAAAGAATGCAAATTACCAGTTGTCTGCAAGGAATATAAATCCTTCCATTCACCACCATCCAGTCAGAGCTGAAGAAGCTTCTTGGATGAGAAGCAAAATGTCTTCAAAGTAAAACAAAGTCCAGTTGCCTCATGAAAAAGCATCTTTGGGGCTCAAAGGCATAGCTAGCAAAAGTGGAACAACTATATGAGGAGAGAAAAACTGAATGCTGCTTAGCCCAGGATAGTAAGAATGGACTTGTGCTGTACTTCCCCATAATTCTTAGATGCTTCTAGGGTTGACTTCAACTGTTGGGAGACTTTGTCATACAGATAGTTCTTGATTTATGACCATAACTGAGCCAAAATTTCTGTTACTAAGCAAGACAGTTAAATGAATTTTGCCCCATTTTACAACCTTTCTTGCCAGAGTTTTTAAGTGAATCAATACAGTTAAGTTAATAATCCAGTTGTAATGTGAATCTGGCTTCCCCATTGACTTTGCTTATCAGAGGGTTGCAAAAGATGATCACATGACCTTGTTGCACTGTAACTGACACACATACATGCCAGTTGCCAAGCATCTGAATTTTGATCACGTGACCATGGGAATGCTGCAATGGTTGTTAGTTTGAAAAATTGTAATAAGCCACTTTTTTGTCATTGTAACTTCGGTCACTAAACAAATGGTTTACTCAGTTGTTTTGTCATTCAAAGCTTCCATAACAAGGTCAACAACAGTCTGGCACTAACAGCAGGAACTCAGGACTAGATCTCTATATATATCTGTTACAGCTCCAATAATATACTTTTTAATAACCTTGTTACTTCTATCTGTTCTTGGTATTGCATAATGTGTCATCTACTTAAGCAGTTGGATGAGATGCAGTGGAACTTTACAGCCTCTATTGCAGTGTTTCTCAATCTTGACAATTTTAAGATGTGTGGACGTCAGCTCCCAGAATTCCCAAGATTGAAAAATACTGTTCTACTGTCTCTTTCTCTCCTGCTGGCAAACTGCCATACTTCTTTTGAACCTATGAAAATTTGTGTGCCTATTTGGCTTAGCAGATTCTTAATTTTGCCTTTCTGAATTTCTTGGGATTTAAACATCTCTTTAAAGATTTGTAAGAACACATGAGAGAATGGAGGCCCCCTTATTCTTCTTATGAGATTAATGACCTATCTGATATACTGGGCTGTTATGGTTTATTTAACCATGGCTTATGGAGTAAATTGTATTCTATTGTATTCACAAATTATAATTCCCAATGATGGATCTTATAGTTGCATGGCCCCCATTTTTATAATGGTACTATTATATTTTGTTGATACTTGCCAAAATCTCTCCAAAATCAGTGGTTAGCCATTACATGTTTAAACAGAGTTCCTCTCACCCGACCAAAGTTCATTAATATGATGGTGAAAGGACAGTCCACCAAAATTTCAGCATCTAGCTACAAGTCAGACATTGCTGAATGACAGTACTGATCATAAAGAACAAACGTGTTGCTAAGCAAACGCATTGGTTTTTCTCAAAGGAATTAGAAATATATATTAAGCTATATATGCATTTAAAGATGAAGCGGCATTTAGGAATGCTTTGGAAATAATAATGTACCATACAGAATGGATAGGGTGTGTACTGTATATATCAGCACTCAGATCTGTCTCCCTGGGCATGGTGCCGTCACCCCAGCCCGGCCTCCCCTTGTGGCCCCCTCACCAGCAGCCCCCCTGGAGGAGAGTTGCCTCTGGGCGCGGCCCGCGCAGCCCAGTGCAGCCAAGGACATGGCAGCCAGGCAGCAGGGACAAGTCTCCACCCTCACGTCCCGTCGCACGCAGTTGATACTGCAGGGCGCGGGTGAAGGGCGTAACCGCCATGGCGCTGCTGGGCCGCCTGGGCGATCTGCAGTGGGCTGTGGAGGCGGTGAGTGGCCCTGCAGATGGGCAGGGCGGAGGGTTGGGGCGGAGCGGGGTGGAGGGGCGGAGCAGGCAGGATGGGGAGGGGCTGGGTTTTGGGCACTCTGTCTCTAAAAGGTTCGCCATCACTGGTATATATACATGGCAGCTAACTATCTATTGAGGCAGTGATAATAATGTACAAAGCAAACATAAGCATGCTTCTTTGTACACCTAATGTGGACCTAATGCTAGGGAGCGACTATAGCACTACGAAAAATGCTTCAAATTTCCCTCATTTCAAATTTCAAACAGTCAGCTCTGCTGAAACAGTCTGCTTAAACCACCCTGGAAATATGTCAAGAGCGTTTTTTGAACTTGGAACATTTCCAAAAGATTGCAAACTATAGGTAGTTGTTATGACTATTTGTTCAGTTACTATTTAGTTACAGCAGCAGTGAATGGCATCCGAAGTTTAGGACCATTGCAGCCCCTTCAGTCACATGATCAAATTTTGGGCACTTGGCAGCCTATCCACATTTAAAACAGCAAGGGTGTTTTAGTTGCCCATATCTATCTCCCATCTGCCTATCCCCCTCCCATCTATGCCCTTTTGGCCCCCTCCTTTCTGCTTTCTTTCTCCTTTCTTTCTGCTACTGCAGCTGACCAAGCATACCCAACCCCCTTTGCAAAGACAGCTGCTGCCAAACATGGCTTTCTTCCCCAGACAACACAGAAGAGGTTTTCTCTCTAGATGGCCTCATGTGGCCAGCAGCTACTTTGTGAGTGGCCAGGCCAAACACTGACTGCAGCTTTGCAGCTTTGCTTAGTGCAATTCTGGAGCGTCTTTGCAGCCCCAGAGCTTTGGCACACCAATAGCCCTTTTTTCGCAGAACTGCTGTGCCAGCTGAAGTTTCCAAGGGTGGCTGTAGCTTTGTGCTGCAGCTCAAGGGCTTCCTATAGCCCGAGTCATGGCATGCCAAAAAGCCCCAGAGCTTGTGGTTCTGGAGCAGTTTGCCAACCTGCAAGGTAGTGTGCAGGGCAGCCAAAAGGGCAGAGATGGGAAGGGATAGGCTATTGGGAGGCAGCCTGTACCTCACTGAGGCTCATGACTACAGGAGGAGGGACCAAACCCAGAATGGTTTGGATCAGGTGGTCATCAGCTAACAACAGGCCAAATTTGGTTAAAGACAGCATTGGGTAGTGCCGGGATTACCATCGCTAAGTGATGCGGTCATGTGGCACTGCTTTGCAACTGCATCACTTAGCAATGGAGCTTAGCGATGGATTCCCATCTCAGTTGTGCTTGGAAGTTAAGAACTATCTGTAGACAGTCTGAACGTGAGCGATTTTGCACAGTATTCATTCAGGAAAAAATAATCAAAGATTTTCACAGTTTTTTGTAACATTAGCTTCCATTTGAAGGCAGAGGAACAAATTATAAGCTTTTGGATACTAAGGCACAGAATCAATACTTTGAGGGAACTTTGCTGATTTTCCATCCGTGCCCTTCATCACAACCTAAATGTTGCCCAATATTGGATGTAACAAAAAGGAGAGTGTAAGTAATATTGGTAAGATTTGACGTGTTTCAAGTTTGCATCCAAAGAGAACAAAGAAACTATTTTTGTCTTCCTTTGATACTGCAAGGTACGCAGTATTTTGTTTGCTGTCTGTTTCCTGTTTCTACTCGGGGGGGCCAAATAATCATTTTTAAATTGGCCCTTCAATTTCTTTTCCCTAGAGTGTTTGGCAAAGGAACTAATTACTTCACAAGATTAGAAGAGCAAGCTGTAAAATGTATCCAGTATTTTTATTTTCATACTACAAGGGATTTGTACACATTACAATGTAGAAGTGGAAAATTGCTTATACGAGCTTCAGTGCTAAAGGAAAAGAGAAAAAACCCAGCTATGTGCACATTATACATCAACAGGCTAGTGTACAGTACAGGTAATAAAAAGTTCTGCTTTTAGCATGGCTCAGCCTGTGACTTCAAATACACTCCCAATAATTCAACTATGGAAAATACTCTAAGCCATTTCCTCTCATCAGGGCCTATGACTATGTATAAGGCAGAGGCTTTTGCTTTTTGTATTAATTGAACATTAAGATTTCCTATGTTTTCTCTCCATTTATACCGGAAATCAAAAGGCATTCCCTGAATGAAATTGGAAAAAAGTCACTCAAACATGCTAAAGCTGCCTCTCACATGGTTTTCCAGATAGACATTAAATCTGGGAGAGATTTAATAGAGAGGTGGCAAAACACTGGAAGCCAAAAGGAGCTCAGGAGCAGCAGATGCTTTGTCAGACAAGGAGACAATCTTTTCTCTCAGTTGATAGTGGCTGGTTCTGAATTCCCATTGGTTGAAGGTTCATCTTTCTTACTGTCCTCCAGCCTTGATCCACTTGTCACAGGATGATGTGTATTCTAATAGAGATAGATAATTGATCCTGTAATTTTCATAATGATAATACAAATTGCAATCATATTAATACATTAACCAACTAAAAAAGAATTCAACCAGATATCAATGTTTTTTTCTTTGTGGATGTTACGAAAATAAGAAAGATTCACAGATATGCAATCTGTTTGCAAAATTTGTCCATACTCTAAGCAAGTCAACAAATAAAGCAGCTGAGAAGACATTTGAAGAGAAATTGCTTGTTTACCAACTGAAACACTGGCAATTCAAAGGCTTCCACCACCTGCTAGTTGCTAACCCTCCCCATGCTACTGTGCTGTGCTGGTTTTTTTTGGGGGGGGGGGGAGGAGGGAGGTAATGATCCTTTCCTCAAACTTTCCCCCAACCCATGCAGTGAGCAGATGGCTAATCCCCTCGACAAACAAAACTGGCTTCTTGT
This sequence comes from Protobothrops mucrosquamatus, assembly GCF_001527695.2. Classification (NCBI taxonomy): domain Eukaryota; kingdom Metazoa; phylum Chordata; class Lepidosauria; order Squamata; family Viperidae; genus Protobothrops; species Protobothrops mucrosquamatus. The sequence goes on along the minus strand of NW_015387255.1, from coordinate 85,652 downwards.
TTTCTTTATGGTCCACCTGTGTATATGAAAAGGCTTGCTGGCTTTTTTTCAAGGAGGCCTTTATAGAATAGTAACACTTAGCAACTACCGTTAGCTACTCATAAAACAAAAGAAGCCCACCAGAAGAAATCCTCCGAACCTAGGGCACAGTACCTGCACTGATCGCTCTTGTGGAGATTCTGGCGTAAGAGGTGTAATTTGTCTGGGAAAACCTCCCCTTCCTGCTGGTGTTGGAAATCCTTGTCGAATAGATTCTTCATCTGAGCAGACAATGATGGGAGCTTCGGCCATATTTTTGCTCAGTTGGTTCTCAAGGGCAGCAGAAGCATCGGCAAGCAGAGGAGAGGGGGGACACTGCATACCGTCTCCAACAACGTCCAAATCCTATCGGACAATAACGAAGAAGCCCATTTGGGGTTGGGGGAACACTGCGTGCCATTAGGTTTTTTTCTCTCCCTCCCAATCAATTTTTGTATGTACATAACACTATAGGGAGGCATAAAAATAAGCCTCACAACTTTTCAATTAAAAAGGATGAAATAATTTGATTTTTAAGCAGCCTGACTAAGCTTCATCTAAAATTTCTAAAATGATAAGACACTAACATGATGGAAGGAGGCTTCCCTTGTAAGAAATGACAAATACCTATTAATACAGCAGGTGCTAGTTCTAAACTTTGGATAAAGATACTGTCTAAATAATCCTATACAGGTAGTCCTTGACTTACAACCATTCGTTTAGCAACTATTCAAAGTTACAACAGCACTGAAAAAAGTGACTTATGATCATTGCAGCATCCCCATGGTCACATGATCAAAATTTGGGGGCTAGGCAACTAGCATGTGTTCATGACAGTTGCACTGTCCCAGGATCATGTGATCAGCTTCGGTAACCTTCCCAGCCAGCTTTCAACAAGCAAAGTCAATGGGGGAAAAGAGATTTGCTTAACAATCGTACGATTCATTTAACTATTCCAGTGATTCCCTTAACTCTGGCAAAAAGGTTGCAAAATAGTGCAAATTTAACCACTTAACAATTGCCTTGCTTAGCAACAGAAATTTTGGGTTCTATTGTGATTGTAAATTAAGGACTACCTGTATTCTGATAATACAGGTAGGTTTGCTGGGTAGGCTTGCTGCCTTAAGAGGGTATGCCTCTGTTTCCCTATTAAAAAAAAAAGTGAGATGAAATTAAAAGGGTATTTATAGATCCAGAACAGGCAGTTTGTTGAGCAAGGCTTTCAAAGTACTCAGATGCCAGGTGCGTCTGCTGTTTAGACAGCACTTTATAATGAAATGGATTTTAATTAAAAAAAGGTTCTCTAGAAGATTGCCTCAAAAAGGCATGTGGCTTCTATCTAGGACAGGCATGTCAAACTCGCGATGTCACATGATTTCGCGTGATACATTGCGACTTTTCCCCCATTGCCAGCAATGGGGTGGACGCAGTTTCGGCGTGATGCATCCGGCCCGCAGCCTGGCAGTTTGACATGCCTGATCTAGGAAGATATTTTAAAATGATTGGGCAGATGATAAATGTCTTCCTATTAGGACTAATATGAAGCACTCTATTAAACTACAGGCGGTCCTCAACTTACAACAGTTCATTCAGTGACTGAAGCATTGAACAGAACTGAAAAAAGTGACCTATGACCGTTTATCACACAACTGTTGCAGCATTCCCATGGTCATGTGATCAAAATTCAGAAGCTTGGCAAGACTCATATTTATAATAATTGCAGTGTCCCAGGGTCATGTGATCACTTTCTGCTACTTACGGACAAAGTCAATGGGAAGCCAGATTTACAACCATGTACTAATAAGGGCAGCGATTCACTTAACAACTATGGCATGAAAGGCCATAAAATGGGGCAAAATTCACCTAACAATTGTGTCGCTTGGCAACATAAATTTAGGAGCTCAATTGTGGTAAGTCGGGGACTACCTGTAATAAAAATGCACTCTTTGTGGATAGAGTAGAAAAAGGTTTTAAGAATACCAAGATACGAATTTTAATACTCTCATTTTTCAAAGATATTCTAAAAAACCCAGTGCAAACTCTCAAGCCCTCTTCAGCCCTTCCCAACTGAATATCATTACAAGTCAAATCACTTTAAAGAATTATAAAGGGGATAGGAAATGTGATACAGTAGTAAGTGGCCTACCCATTATTGTACGGTATCATTAGAAACATTAACTTTCACTGCCTATGGGAAATCACTAAAAACTGAACCAGATATTCAGAAAAGCTGTGTTACACACTGAGAGTGTAGTCTTCTTTTCCTGTTGGTGTTTTACACACTGGATGAATAGACAAATGACAATTTCATTCTGTAACTCTGATTGTCTTACTTTTCTTAATTGTTTACATCTCTTTTGCTTTCAGTCTCTCTTATATCATTAAGTCTGATATAAATGTGTATTCACATTTTCTCTATATCCCTTGGTATGTAGCCTCATGCCCAAAAACCCTCTGCAGTGCCTCATGAAGATACTTACATCACTGAACTCCAGTGGCAAACTCTCCGAGGGGCGGAGTTCAGCTGCACTCAAGTAGAGATCCGTGGAAGCGGTTTCCAGTTCTTCAGGAACACACAGTACCTGTTCAGGAACATACATCTGGGGTGGTAGCTGTAGATGGAGTGGGCAGCAGGGATTTTCAGAAAGGTTTACAGGCACTGGTTTGCTGCAGGGTGCTTCTTCTGACCCTTGGCACAATTTAAATAGGAGCTGATTGGTGTCCTGGCAAATATCTGAAGATGGGAGTCAAGGAAATTTGGCAAAATTTGCAATACACAGTAGGTATAAAAAGCAGACCTTTAAGCAAGTCATCCGACCTTGGAAATGTACTATACATAACAGTGATGGCGAACCTTTTAGAGACTGAGTGCCCAAACTGCAACCCAAACCCCACTTATGCATCAAGTGCCGGGTGGGTGTGACCCATTGGCTGGGCGTGGCTGCAGTGGTAACAGCAGACTGGGTGGGACTAAAAAGTTCAATCAATCAATTCCAACTTTGCAAGATCTTTTTTTTCCCCGCGAGAAGTTGAAATTGACTGATTGAACCTTTTTTTTTTTTTTGCACACGGCGGCAGAGGCCTAAAGCGAAAAAGTTTTATAAAACCCAACTGAACGGCTAGGACTGGGGCGACGGTGCGCGTGCCCACAGAGAGAGCTCTGAATGCCGCCTCTGGCACCTGTGCCATAGGTTTGCCACCACTGATATATAAACTAGGGAAATAAAAGGGGAACTTTAACACTTTTTTCCTTGGAGAATCTTGTGAGAGAAAATATTGGAGTTAAATATGAGCTCTGTATACCTTAGTATAATCTGGTAACCAATAATAAAAATCAACTTTTGACTTAGAACTGGAGTATTGTTCTATACTAATGGACTGATTCTGTTCTCTAACTTCAAAATAAAAATAGGTGTCTAAACTGCATAAACATGTTAAATTTTTAGTATCAACATTTATATATGAATAAGTAACTGAAAATGTAATTTCCTGCAAAAAATAAATAAATTTACAATAGAATTTAGCTCAGTCCACAAGCTTCCGACTAGAACAGTGAATTCTAAATATTACTTTTTGCTGGCTTAAAAGTTAACATTAAGCCTTTTAGAAGAGCCTTTTTTCATATACATTCACACATGGGACTGAAGTGATCCAAACAATTTGGTTTTATTTCAGGCTCTGGCTTGACTGTAATTTAGTGAGGTTTTATTGTTGCTTCCTACTGAATTGACTGTTCCAGTTTAATTCTGAAGCTATGGAACAGTCAACAGACCATAGGAAGTCACTTCTTTGGGCTCCTGTTTGAAACCAGAGGCTACAAGAAGCCACCAGCCTTGATTCAGGGCCAAGAAAAGCACAAAAGCATTCAACTGAGTGGTGAGAAATCTTTGGGACATAAACTGAGTTTTGATAATACTCATGAATATCTTACACTTTGGGCAAAAAAAATCTACTTTAAGAATTGGTGGAAAATCATTTTACTGATGAGTTTGGTGGAAGCTGGGATTATGGCTTTAGATCAATTACAGTGGTACCTTGATATTCGTCTGATATTCGTTCCGGGAGGCGCAACGAGTACTAAAAATGAATACCAAGCAAGCCACATGACTTACCTTGACCCTTTATTTCAATCGAAAGGAGTAGGGAGTCACGAATCAGCTGATGCCAGCAAGTTTTACCTTGCACATCGAGTAGCTGGAGAAAGATGAGTACCAGGACAAGATTTTTGCTTCAAAATGCATTGAGTACCAAATTCAATTAATTTTTAAACAGTCAAATACAGTACTGAGGTACCTCTGTATTATATAATGACAATTTTAAGGATTCTCCCAACTTAAATTTGGTCTTCGCTATTGGCAACATTGGAGATATCTTCAGCTTAAGGATGTTCTAACAGGTCAATATGGACCAGATGCTTTGGCTGCCTCATGGTCATCTGAGTTGCTTTATTGCCTGATTGAATCCATTACAGAAATAAAACCTATAATATATCTTTATCAGAATATTTTTAAAGTAGACATTTCTGGGACAATTCAAACATGGACTAAAGAACTGGAAATTCCCAAAAAGCCACAGTAGGGACTTGAGGTCCCTAAAATGTTAAAATGGTATACTGAACAGAGATTTTGGGATTAAGACTGAGTCATCAAGAAATTGCATGTAGAATGCATTAAACTCCTCAAAGAATGTATTTTTTATGCTGGAGGTCTAAGAAATGTGAAATGGTCATATGATCATTTAGTAACTTTTTGGGGGAATATATTAATGTATAGTAGACTTATGGGAACATCTTTAAATCTTACATTTAAATGTTAAATATATTAATGTTATATTGTTATTATTTATCAAATTTATATAGCTGCCCATCTGACACTGGGCAGTTTAAAAACATACCAATTAAAACCATATAACAATTCAAGAAACATTAAATATAAATAAATATTAAAGACATGAGAGCGGGAGAACAGTCACTTAGCCTAATATAGCCACTTGCAGGTTTACTATGGGATTCTCAGCGTTGATGGAAGAACTACATTTGGGTTTTCCAAAAGGCTAGCAAAGATGGGGCTAATTTGAACACAGGGGGAATGAAGTTCCAAAGAATGATTGGGGGGGGGGGAGCACAGCAAAGGCATGTTTCCTGATTCTCACCAGATGGAACTCCTTAAGAGAAGGAACCCAGAACATACCCGTTCTGCTTGACCTGATGGGATGGGTAAATGTAACCAGGAAAAGATGGCCCTCAAAAAGCCTGGTCCCATGCCATATAGAAATTTAAAGATCAAAACCAACACCTTGAATTGCATCAAGCAAACTGACAGCTAATGTAGCTCATGGAACAGAAGAGCAACATGTGCCATCCTAGAGATATACACTAACATGTTATAAGTCATTTGTGAAATGGTCGGCTATATAAATTTGATTACGAAACACACAAATAACTGTCCACGCAGCCACATTCTGCACCAGGTGAAGCTCCTGGATGCTCTTCAAGACCAGCCCCATGTACAGCACGTTGCAATGATCCATTCTGGAGGTTACCAGGGCATGAGTGACATGAGTGCAGCCTCATGGTCCAGGAAGGGGCACAGTTGGTGCACATGAAACTGTACAAAGGTTCTCCTAGCCATGGCTGTCCTCTGCTCTTTGAGCAGAGCCAAGAGTCTAGCAGGATCCCCAGGTTGTGCAGTGGGTCTCTCTGGGGTAATAAAACCCCATCCAGTACCAAAGATCACATATCAAAGCTTTAGAATTTGACTGTTTATCAGGAATTGAGTTTGTATCGAACCTGGCAAAAAGAATGATATTAAGAAATATTCCAAACATCAAAGGAATGGTTGTCATAAATGTGTGATCTATCTGTTTTGGAAAAGATATTTTCTACCAATCAAAAGATGCAGCAATGTGTGTTACTATGGCAGAGATTCTGTAATCAGAATAGATACTATTTTAAGATGTCTTGTATCTTAAGTAAATACATTGGTAAACCAGTGACTATTCATAAATATAAAATGATTTTTTCCCTCTTAATTTGTACTTTTAATTTTTTAAATGTTTTATTTTTAAGATTAAAGATTATTTTGTTAAAAAAATTAAGATACTAAGTTTAAAAAACTCAAAGGTGTTTAATTGGTCTAATTGTGACAAGTATTAATACTAACACCGGAGAGAAAAAGGATACGAATAAGGCAATGTCTTGTCATTGGGAGAGACTGGTTGGAACATCGAACATCTTCTACAAAGGCCAAACACCTCTGGCTAGAACGGGTAGTGTGTGCCTGGAGGATACAAACCAAACACAAGACAATCTTTTAGAGAAGCCACTGTTTTAATAGGAATTCTTTCAGTCATACATCAGCTTCTGAAATATACACATCAACTGCTTAGGTGTTTTCATAATCACACAACAGACTGAATTTATTAATAGCATAAAAAGCATGCTAAAAAGTGCCTCATCATGAAGGAATGTTACTCTTCCCAAATTGATGTTACCTTGAAAACACTTGGTTTTGGTTTTAAATTTTGCACCGTGGCACAGAGCTTGCGCATATCTGGAAATCAGAGTTACTTTCATTTTTATAGTTTGCTTTCATAAAACAATCAGGCACACACTTTCTACCACCACTGGACCAAACAGAGAAGCAAGTAACTCAATTACCTGCTGGCCAGCACCCTCTGTAGCAAGCATTCTGCGTTCCTTCAGCTGCCGATGTAAAAGAGCCTCCACACCATAGCGTTGTCGGTAACGCCTCAAATATTTCAACCGCTTCAAGTTTTCACGTTCTTTAGACAGAAGACCCTCTGGGCCTGTCAGGAGACTGCTACCTGGAAGACATTAACAATGCATCCTCAATGTAGAATTAAAGTATTATACCTTTCTACTACAGAGCAAAAGAGTTCTTCTGGGAGTTTACCCTTTCTGCTTTGGGAAAGAAACTGCTTTAGCTCAATTCTTACAGATTTGATTGTTGCTTCAGAGAAGAAATACAAAACGATCACCATAATTCTACTGCAGGGATGAGCAACCTGAAGCTTTCCTTCACCCCACTTTGTATTGTTGTATTTCAATAGTGTGATTTTCAGTTTTAGGTTTCCTACTTCCACTACGCACTCTCTCTACCCCTCTCACCCTTAAGGCCTAAAATAGCTCCTTTGGGATCTAACGCTAGCCCATTTGGGAAGAATTTTAAGGTGGGGAATTGGTCAGATTGGAAGGCCGTCTTGCGTCCCCCAACCCTTGAAATGCTGCCCATCCCTGTTCTGCAAAACTACGATGTCTGTAAGGTTCTACTACTCTGAGGATAAATGTAGCGCTTCACGAGATTTTAAAAAGAACCACGCTGCAATCTAGCGGAAACACCATCTTCCAGCACTACGGTCATGGAAAACTTTTGGAGTGATGTTTTCAGAACACATATTTCAAAAACTCTATTCTGTAATATATATAAAAGCACTTTGTTAGAACTAATTAAAATAACTTTTGAAATAATTAAATATTTCCTTAGCTAGTCTCATAGGATAACTGACTGGTTATATTTATGCAAGCGCTTTCTCTTCCGAAATTCATGAAATGACTTTTTTATTAATTACAGGAGCCAAATAGTATCTTAATGATTACAACAGATCTCTGAATTCAGACAAGTGGTATATGAAGCTCTCTTTCACCCGTGGCTACAATGCAGTTCTATTTTTAGGAACAGATGATGCTCAAATCCTGAAGAGTTCTAATTAATCTGAACATTACCCTTAACAAGTACCACTTCAAGTAAATATTAACAGGCAAGAAAAATCAAGACATATCTACAAAAAAGTAGTCCCCAAGCTCTAAGCTCTTGGTAAAATGGCTGCTCTAATTAATTTCACACCAGATTTTGTGATGTCTTCAGCTTATGTTCAGAGTTGTAGCCATTTACCTATGGCTTCATGTTCCACCTTCCGGCTGTGCAAATACCGGCGCTTCTTCTCTTTCAGAAGGTGCTGAAGCCGTTTGAACTGATCAATATACAGAGACTGTAGCCGGATCAGTTTTTCTCGCATGATCAGTGCCACCTCCTCAGCCGTATACACACCAGCATGTCTGCACAAACAGGATCCAATCACAACTCATCCTCTCTAATCATTAACATGGAGAATCACCTAAAGCAGTGTCAGGTAACAAAAGTAAGCTATTTAAAAGCAAAGAAATCAATCAGCAAGACCTGTGACCTTCAACAGGGAGTATTTAATGCAAAACATTTTGAAACCAAAATGCCAACTTGAAGAAGTTCAACACAATATCTCCTGGAGTTCCCTCAAGAGCTTAGGAGGCTACACCTCTACAGCTTAAGTTACTGTCCTAAGTACAAATAACTATCTGAAATATTTTCATACACTTTAAAGGATGAGAAAATACGAGATGACAGCCTTCAAAAATGCATTCTATAAGGCTTACTCTCAACAACTGTTTATAATTTTCAGTTAATGTAAAATGTGGTTGATACATTACCCAGTTGCTTTTTAGTTGCACCCCAGAACATATGGCGAATTACATATGCGGAATAACTCCACAAGACACATAGAAATATTTTAAACTTTATTGGGGCCAAAAACAAAGTCATAAATGAAGACGTTATGGACTAATATACTTTTCATAAGTGACCCAGAAAACAGGGACAGGCCAAACAAAACATTTAAATGTAGATTAATGGTCAACATTAATTTGTTTTTATTGGTAATTATGAACATATTCAAAATATGCATTTATGAGTACAGGTTGGTTTTTTATGGACAAAGTAGGACTGATGAAACTTAGGTCCTCTACATGCCATTAACCACAACTTTCAACCATCAGTCAAGTAGGTCAAATGATAGGGGATACTGCACTTCGTAGTTTAAGAACATTTGAAGGCCCAGAAGCTTCCCATCTATATACCCCATCATCAATTATTCAGGTGCTCCTAAAAAGAGAACTAGTCAAGATTGATACTGGGAAGAATGACCCAAATTGTTCTGGGGGAGTAAGGATCATGCTAAAGCAAGAACTTTGTTTTTGAAAACTCATATTCAATAGATGCTCAAATAATTTTTTGGGAAATGAACTTCTATCTCTACTGCACAACTCTGCAGCCGTAGTTCACACCTTACTCAAGACACTTACTTTAAAGGATCTTCTTGGTCACTATCAATGCTATCTGCTTCACTATCAGGATCACCTCTCCATGTCTGATCCACAGTAAGAGGCTCCTGCTCTCCATCACTCCAGCTGTCTTCATCTGGAAAAACAAAAGAGAAGAAAAATATGTTGACAGTCTACATCCTTTAGTAAAATTGGTGTAATGCCATCAGTATAAACTAAAACAGAGCTACCGGAGTGGAAGTCTCATATGAACATGCACTTCTATAAGCTGATATAAGCATGTCCATCAATCAGAACAAAAGAATATCCATAAAATACTAATTTAATCTTAAACTCTGCATTAAAACTAATCACTAGAGCAGTGGTTCTCAACCTGTGGGTCGGGACCCCATTTGGGGTCGATCGACCATTTCACGGGGGTCACCAAGCAAGGCTGTCCGCCATTTTTTTTGGTCCGCCATTTTTCCCCTTTTCTGGCGGGTGCCTTACCTCCCTTGGGCTGGGCCAGCTGGTGGTCGGCCTGCTCCGTCTCTGCCGCTTGCCAGCTACGCCTCGGCCNAATCAATCAGCAAGACCTGTGACCTTCAACAGGGAGTATTTAATGCAAAACATTTTGAAACCAAAATGCCAACTTGAAGAAGTTCAACACAATATCTCCTGGAGTTCCCTCAAGAGCTTAGGAGGCTACACCTCTACAGCTTAAGTTACTGTCCTAAGTACAAATAACTATCTGAAATATTTTCATACACTTTAAAGGAGGAGAAAATATGAGATGACAGCCTTCAAAAATGCATTCTACAAGGCTTACTCTCAACAACTGTTTATAATTTTCAGTTAATGTAAAATGTGGTTGATACATTACCCAGTTGCTTTTTAGTTGCACCCCAGAACATATGGCGAATTACATATGCGGAATAACTCCACAAGACACATAGAAATATTTTAAACTTTATTGGGGCCAAAAACAAAGTCATAAATGAAGACGTTATGGACTAATATACTTTTCATAAGTGACCCAGAAAACAGGGACAGGCCAAACAAAACATTTAAATGTAGATTAATGGTCATTAATTTGTTTTTATTGGTAATGGTGAACATATTCAAAATATGCATTTATGAGTACAGGTTGGTTTTTTATGGACAAAGTAGGACTGATGAAACTTAGGTCCTCTACATGCCATTAACCACAACTTTCAACCATCAGTCAAGTAGGTCAAATGATAGGGGATACTGCACTTCGTAGTTTAAGAACATTTGAAGGCCCAGAAGCTTCCCATCTATATACCCCATCATCAATTATTCAGGTGCTCCTAAAAAGAGAACTAGTCAAGATTGATACTGGGAAGAATGACCCAAATTGTTCTGGGGGAGTAAGGATCATGCTAAAGCAAGAACTTTGTTTTTGAAAACTCATATTCAATAGATGCTCAAATAAATTTTTGGGAAATGAACTTCTATCTCTACTGCACAACTCTGCAGCCGTAGTTCACACCTTACTCAAGACACTTACTTTAAAGGATCTTCTTGGTCACTATCAATGCTATCTGCTTCACTATCAGGATCACCTCTCCATGTCTGATCCACAGTAAGAGGCTCCTGCTCTCCATCACTCCAGCTGTCTTCATCTGGAAAAACAAAAGAGAAGAAAAATATGTTGACAGTCTACATCCTTTAGTAAAATTGGTGTAATGCCATCAGTATAAACTAAAACAGAGCTACCGGAGTAGAAGTCTCATATGAACATGCACTTCTATAAGCTGATATAAGCATGTCCATCAATCAGAACAAAAGAATATCCATAAAATACTAATTTAATCTTAAACTCTGCATTAAAACTAATCACTAGAGCAGTGGTTCTCAACCTGTGGGTCGGGACCCCATTTGGGGTCGATCGACCATTTCACGGGGGTCGCCAAGCAAGGCTGTCCGCCATTTTTTTTGGTCCGCCATTTTCCCCCTTTTCTGGCGGGTGCCTTACCTCCCTTGGGCTGGGCCAGCTGGTGGTCGGCCTGCTCCGTCTCTGCCGCTTGCCAGCTACGCCTCGGCCGGCGCAGGGGGCGGAACCACGCATGTGCAGCGCTCCCGGGTAGGGAAAGTCCTCAACTTGCGACCGGTTGGGTAGTCCTCGACTTACGACCGGTTCAGTCCTTGACTTACGACCGGTTTAGTCCTCGACTTATGACCGGTTTAGTCCTCGACTTACAACCGGTTGGGGTCGCGGCATTAAAAAGGTTGAGAACCACTGCACTAGAGCATCATTGGAAAACCTCACTTTTCTATTTACCACTGAGCCTAAATGTCAGACCAATACATCTAAAATTTAACCTTGATTTGGTAAGGAAACAATCCTAGTACCATCACCAACATATTTATTTGGTCATCTTATTTGGCAGAAGGATTCTTATGCGGTTGAGGTTTTTTAAAGTATAAATAACAAAGACAGTTAACAAATTCCAAATCACCTCCACATGTAATTTTTAACTATCCAGCAATTAGTATATGCTGCATCCATTATCAACTTAATATTTTAAATTTCTTCCATTCTTCATCCAACTACCTTCAGGGACGTAACAGCAAATTCTTTTTAGAAAACTGAGATGGCTAGTTGCAGAGAGCTCTCAAATTAAGAATGAGATCTCTGTAAAAACAAACCAAAGCACTGGATGCCATTCTCTGATACAGGACATTCCCAGTGTTCATATTACTCTGCAAATGGTCCATATAATTTATAGGATTCATCAGTAAACGTTAAATGTAACTTCCCTCCAGAGCAATAAATTAAACAGTGTAAACAACACAACAAAATATCTATGACTTCTGAATGCAGAGTCAATGCCCCTTGCTAAAATATAAATTTGTGACTTCCCAAGATATTTAAGCTGAACCTATTATTAAAAAACAGTAAAGGGAAATAAACTCATGTAATTAAAAGCATTTTAACCTAGTACTGGGTGAAACTGAACCTTTCTCCATGGAACTGGTTCCTGGTGCCCAAAAGGTTGGGGATCTCTGTTTTAAACTACATATTGAAAGAGGGTTGTTAGAATATGACCAAGCTACATAAAATTCAACCTTTGCATCTAATTTTAAAAGAATAAAAAAATACCCAAGATAACATTATCATCTCTTCTGCTTACCCAATATCCTGCTGCCCTCACTACGGTTATTTTCTACAGTTTGAGAGCCCTGCTCCGTCTTGGCATAGGAACTCAGCTGACAGAGAAGAGACTCTCTCACAGGGCTAGGATTAGACTTCTTCATCTGAGCCTGCAAGGCCAACACATTTCTGCGAGCATGTTCAGCACAGAATGACACACTAGGTAGAGAGGTGAAACAACAAGTTATGCATTGTAATTTCCAAAATATTTAACAAAGAAACACCTGGCTTCCATACTGTTTAAAGCAACATGTAAGAATCAATAAAGTGAATATACCTGGAAGTTGCTCAGTTTGAGCGACGTTGCCCTAATCACTCCTGCTGACATGCTCATCTCAATCCTAATTTATTTGCTTCCTTCTCCTACTGGGCTAGACTGCCTTTACCTCAGTCTCATCTGTTTTCTTCCCCTTGATGAAATCAATCTAAGTTCTTCCCAAATCATTTATAGCTCTCTAGCAGATTCCCTACCACCCATTTCCTTTTAACAGAAAAATATTTTTACATTAAAGTACACAGTCTTTATACTATGGTGTAGTGCTATTGCAACAGTAATACTATTGTACTCTCATAGTAGTGATATGGCTATTTATTACTAGTCCTTGATTTGTGACCATTTGAAGTTACAAGCATCTCCCTGGGGTACTTACATCCCAGTTCCGAAGTTCTGACAGCCGAGGCCCCCCACGGTCAGATGAACATTTATGGCTGATTGTAGCATTCCAGTCACGTGACCATGTTTTACATCACTTTTGTCAAAACCATTTATTTCAGGTTTTTGGCAAAACTGGCCACAGCAAACCACTGATTCACAGCATTTGCTTAACAACTGCTACAAAAAGGTCATAGAATTGGGCCAGTCATATTGGTTACCCAATTTACAGCTCTCACAACTTAGGACTATGATGGGGAAAACCTTTTCTTTCCTTTGGGGGTAGGGAGACGTCTGGTACAGCCATCTGCTAATCTTACTTCCTAACTCCAAGTCTGCAGGTGTTCTCAAGGCTTTCATGAGAACTGATGGAATTTCAGTGGAAGCCACCACTTCATTCTAAAGCAGGAGTCCCCAACCCCTGGGCTGCGGCCTGTTCGAAACCGGGCTGCACAAACAATGGGCAAGTGCACGCAAGAAGTTCCACTTGCGCAAGTCCGGCGGGCAAGTGCACACACACAAAGTTCCACTCGCACGAGCAGAGGGTGCAAAATTCCATTCTCAAGAATGGAGCTTCGCACGGGAGCACCCTCCATTCACAGGACTGGAGCTTCGCGTGTGAACACAAGTGCCCTCCGCTCGTGTGTGAAGCTCCATTCGCTCAAGTGGAGAGTGGGTGTGCCAATTGCTCACATCAATGGAGCTGTGCACATGCTCCTCCCACTCACCCTCCCCCCCCCCGGCCAGGCCACCAAGGTGGAAAGGTTGATGACCACTGCTCTAAAGCATTTAACATCCTTTAAAGTTGTCAGCAAGCAAAACTTAAGAAGTCTTTTTCCTTATAGGCCAAAGGCAAGGATTCCATAATGAGACTAGTGCATTGGGAGTTCAAATTTAAACAAAACACTCGTAAGAGTGTGTGGAATGTAGAATTATGATTAAACATTGAAGCAGACAATTGTGATGTTGCCCTTAAGCATTTGGGAAAAAAGGAACCAAAATGAAGGGAACCACTATATGGTTCAAATTAGAAAAGGAACAATAAACAATGCTTTCCAAATTGCTAAACATAATTCCTCCAAAACAAAAAAATATATACTTTCTTCTTATAAGTAGCCTTCCCTAACTGGATGCCCTTTAAATAAATATCTTGGGTCTATATTTCCATAATGATTCCAATACATCTAAAGGTCTTCAGTTTGGATTATTAACACACTCTAGTTCTCAAAAAACACACATTATACTTAAAGGTCTGTATATTGAAGTCTTCAGTCCTAGTCTCTTCTAAGAAAGCTATAAACTTAGAAATCTATACAGTACTTTCATATTCAACGTGTGCTACTTGAACTTGAGATGTTTGTGGCTTTCCAGACACTATTGACTGGGATTTCCATTTTCCTTCACCAATGGTCAACACAGGTGTGCACTGACAGGAACCAACCAGATTTCAACAATGTCTGAGAATCACATACACCCCTATCATAAACATTTATCAAGCAGGTATCTACATTCCACCAATAGGACCTTGTTCCTGCTGTTGTTACATGACCCAAGAACCCATTCCATTATTGCTAACACTGGATTAGACTAGTAAAACTTCTAAATGAGTAAGTTTCAATCAAATAGTGATTTAATGAAATTTTTTAACCATTACTTAAAATGGAAATATATGTTTCTGGTTTATTCCTCATGATTGTGGAGAGAGTAAAGGGTAAAGGAGAATGCACAAACAAAGGCTTATGACTCGGAATTTAAAGCTAAACAAATTTCAGACACAGCCAGAAGTATTGGGATCTCTCCATTTTTCCCCAAAGAATCCCAATTTGCTGTGAAATAAGTGAAACTGGCACAAGTAAATGACGTCCATCATTCTAGTTTATTCCATAATCCAGAACACATGCTTTGCTTTAATTCTCAGCCATGGGACAAACAAAATTCCAGAGTTTTTTCGGCCCAACCTACCAAACATGATTGTTGTTGGCAAAAATAGAATTTTATATGCTGCTTTAAATTTCTGTACAAAACGCAGGATATAAATTTAACCTAACAATTTAAATAAATGCTCTGTATCTTTCCTAATTATTATTTCATCTAGGAGTATGATGGCTCTCATGGTTAGGATACTGGGTTGGAGGTTAGCAAGCCCATGTTCGAAACCTGAGTGCTATGTGGTGCCATTGGGTGGGGTGAGTTCCCTCTTCGTCCTTTGCTCCAGCCAGGAATGTGAAAGGAGCCCCCAACTGGGCGTCCCCCAGGCAACTGTGATGTCACCAGCTAATCCTTTCAACTCGGAAGTGCCTTGGTGTTTGTTCCCACACAAGTGCAAAAGTTTCATCTAAGTCTATATAATTGTATTGTAAATTTAAATAATAAAATAATAATATAAATTTAAATAATAATAAAATAATAATAATAAAAAAAATAAACAATGCTTTAGGACAGCATTTAGATTTTTCTAAGAACTTTTTAAAGAATGTCAATTTAACTGTCAACCTTTCAAGTTGAGCCATGTCAGGAAACAGACATCTCAAGAATGAGTGATTGACTTGCCTATACTAAGAGAATTTTGAAACCTTAATCATATTTTTCCTTTCTTCCTTCTTGTAGCCAGCGAGTGAAAGCAGTCAGTTTAAATTCCTTTGTCATTTTTTTTATTTCTAATCTATTTCTAATCTCATTTACCAAGCTTCAACTAGTTTTGTAACTTTCACCGCATTTCTCAAAGATCTCTGTACAGTAGTTCTACACACCAATCCAAAGGCTTTGAAAAACAAAGATTGAAGTTCTAAATGTTTAATAATTTAGAACTTGGATAGAAATATTTATTTAGGAATAACTCTAGTTTATTTAAATGTGCTAGGTTGTATACTATTCATTTTAATCAGTTAACCATTAAATTTGTACCAATCTTTAAGCCTATGATTAGCACTGAGCTAGGTCTACAAGACAAACTTGACTTTGGATGTTTGGGGAGGAAGTGTATGCAACTGTCCAACCACCTCAAAATTATACACGGGTATGTGACAACTTATTTTTAAGCAACAGATGCTCTGGAAATATTTAAAAATTCTAAAACATGAAAATGTTCTTTAGAACAGAAGTCCCCAATCCCTGGACCATGACCCATTTGGAACTGGGCCGCGCAAACACGTAAAGCGTGCTCGTCTGCTGCTTGTGCAGAACCATCCCCACTCTCCTCTGCCCCCCCTGCTGCAAAGCTTGAGGATCCCTGCTTTAGAACAAAGAAAGCTGCCTCATGTGAAATACAGATATTGTTCATCTATTTAGGTACCATATTTCCTGACTGGCATTGTTTTTCAAGAGCATTCCCTACCTTCATCCTTCCTCAAATTTCCTTGGAGATACCAGATTGAACCTGAAATCTTTTTGTATATGTTAGCATGCAACTCTTTTCGGTTAAATGTTCTGCAAAAAAATATATATCTGCGAACACAATACAACTGGTTTGCATCCAGTCTTGACCCAGGATGATATAACTGCATGAATGTAACTTTTAAGATATTCCACAATGATTCTACGCATATGGTACTCTATTATTTTCATTAGACCTAGGATATAAAAAGTGGCTTGATCTGCTCCAAAGGCTGAGGAAGAGAGAAGACAAAATTTCAGCTCATCTCTAGAGATAATGTGAACATATAGAATGCATACCCATCTTTCTTCTCTGGCTTGGGAGCTGCATTTGGGCACCTCCTGCCATTCTTAGTGGAAATATAGCTGCACTGCTTGAAGGGTGCATTCCTGTCTTCGAGGATATGCTTAATGCAGAACTCGAGTCCTTCCAAGCGAGGCTGAGAGCATGGACGGTGAGCAAAGGCACAGGACAAGGTTTCTTGCGGCCTTGGCACAGGAGTGAGCTGCCCCCGACTCGAAGGCAAAACATGAATGCGAATTCTATTCATGCCAGTGCCTGTAAGGAACACGTTACTACAGATTTGACATAAGTTAAAAAAAAAAAAAAAAAAAAGTCACTTCTGCTACTATAAAATCCCTTTGTTCTCCCCCCCCCAAGGTTATTTCATTTTCCTTCTGACGATCAAGCTTTCAGCTTGATCAATCTTGAATCAGGCCAGATTCTGTAGTTCAGACTTATACAGCTACGGGCAATTCTAAACAATTCACACTACCCCGACCAGAACCCGAAAAGGCAAGAAATGTAAATAGACTCTTGCGACCTTTCCTCTTCTTCTGTCCCAGTTCAACTGGCTAGGCATTTCCTTGTTCCCTTTCTCTCCCCCCTCCCCCATTTAACACCCCCCTCCTCCCTTTTTAACCGCTAAAGCAGCTGCGGCTCCTGTAACTAAATACCAGACCGAAGATCTTTATACAATGTCGAGGATCGTGGAATGCTGGGGGGAAACAATGGAGAGTCTCCCTAATACTATCGCATTAAAAGTTCATACAAAACATGTTCCCTCTTTACCCTAAAAGGGATTAAAAGTCCCTCCTCCTCCTCCTCCTCCTCCGCCGCCGCCTTCTGTTCTTTGCGCTTCGAAAGCTTCGCTTAATTCAGACACGCGGGGGCGAAGCCTTCCCCAACCCAAACGAGAAGGCACTTCTCGTTCTCCGGTCCCTCGGCCATATATACCATTCCCCCACGCCTACCGCTTCTTGTTCCGCGGAGCCGTTTGGCAAGAGCGAGAGGAAAAGCCAGCTTGGGTGGGGGGGGAAGAGAAGAGAAAAAAAAAAAAGCCCCAAATCCGCCCTCACTTTTTTTTTTTGCTCAGCGCAGCAACAGCCGCCATCTTACCTTCCTCCTCGCGCTCTGGCTCCCACCAGGGCCTCGAGTTCGCTATCGCCAGCCAATCCGGAGATGACGTAGCCCAGAACGGGATTGGGTAAAGGAAATGTCATTCGAGCCGGTGTGGGGGCGGAAGAAGGCGGTCAGAACTTGCTCTGGATTCCTCTCACTAGGAAAGCATTGGAGAGAGAGAGCGAAGGCGTCAGGCTTTTAACGGTGTATTTTTTTTTTTTTAAATGATCCCGATTTAAACTATTTGACCGTTTTATGGCCTATTTTTTTAATTTCATTATAGCAAGCTACTTTGAGGGTTAATATAAACAGTATTTTATATTAGACTTTATTAAATATGAAATAGACCAACTTTAAACAACTAAGTTTGGTATTCTACTCAAGCAGGACAGAATTTAAAGTGCAGGAAGCGAGGATTCCATCTCATGAAGCTGGAACTGCTGAAATACGTGTAAGATAAATTAATGGAATGTCCATGGCTTTGCCAGGACAAACTCAAACATTTCTTTTAAAAAAAGGAACCTTTGCTTCTGTCATACCATTCTTAATATTGACGAGTTTATGGTATTTAATTGAAATCTGCTTCCTATAATTTAAGCCCGTTATTCAGTACTCTGTATGACATGGTACTAGAGAATAGATTTTCCAAGTGTTCTTGTAAGGCTCCATCTTTATTGCCTTGCACCTCCTAAAGTCAGGTGGCATTCAGTTTCTTAAATTTTGAATTGCCTTTCAATTGTTTGTTACCATATTATCATCCCTTCTTAATCTTCAACCAGCAGGGGCCACAGTTGGGGCATATCAATATGAGATTAATGTGCCTGCATGCAAATAATATAAATGTATCAATCCCTTCATTCCCTTTCACTTGTTACTCTATTTAAAACTGTAAATCAGTTTACAGACCTATCAGCCTGACCTCAATACCTGGGAAGATTCTGGAAAAGATAATCAAACAACGAATACCTAGAGGCAAACAAAATCACTACTAAAAGCCAACATGGGTTTGTCACAAACAGATCATGCCAGACAAACTTTATTGCATTCTTTGACCAAGTGACAAAATTAGTGGATCAGAGGAATGCTGTGGATATAATTTACTTGGGCTTCAGTAAGGCATTTGATAAAGTAGATCACAACCTACTACTTGATAAGATAGAAAAATGTGGGTTAGACAGCATCGTAGCTGGCTGACCGGCTGTACTCAGCATGTGGTCCTCAATTGAACTGCATCTACATGGAGGGAAATGTGTAGTGGGGTGCCCCAGTGCTGTTCTGGGCCCAGTGCTCTTCAACATCTTCATCAACGATTTGGACGAGGGGATAGATGGGGAACTCATCAAATTTGCAGATGACACCAAACTGGACTGAGTCCGCAAGGAGAAGGGCGGGGTAAAAATATAATAAATAAATAAATAAATAATAAATAAATAGCCAACACTCCAGAAGACAGGCTTAAGATACAGGAGGACCTGGACAGACTTGAACACTGGGCGCTATCTAACAAAATGAAATTCAATGGTGAAAAAGGTAAGGTTCTACACTTAGACAAGAAAAACCAAATGTACAGATATAGTATAGGGGGTACCTTGCTCAATAGTAGTAACTGTGAGAGGGATCTCGGAGTCTTAGTGGACAATCACTTAAATATGAACCAGCAGTGTGCTGCAGCTGCCAAAAAAGCCAACACAGTGCTGGGCTGCATTAACAGAGGGATAGAATCAAGATCATGTGAAGTATTAATACCACTTTACAATGCCTTGGTAAGGCCACACTTGGAATACTGCATCGTTTTGGTCACCACAATGTAAAAAAGATGTTGAGACTCTAGAAAGAGTACAGAGAAGAGCAACAAAGATGATTAGGGGACTGGAGGCTAAAGCATATAAGGAACGGCTGCTGGAATTGGGTATGTCTAGTTTAATGAAGAGAAGGACGAGGGGGGACATGATAGCAGTGTTCCAATATTTCAGGGGCTGCCACAAAGAAGAGGGAGTCAAGCTATTCTCCAAAGCACCTGAAGGCAGGACAAAAAGCAAGGGATGGAAACTAATCAAGGAGAAAAGCAACCCTAGAACTAAGGAGAAACTTCCTGACACTTAGAACAATTAACCAATGGAACAACCTGCCTCCAGAAGCGGTGAATGCTCCAACACTGGAAGTTTTTAAGAAGAGACTGGACAGCCATTTGTCTGAAATGGTGTAAGGTTTCCTGCCTGAGCAGGGGGTTGGACTCGATGACCTCCAAGGTCCCTTCCAACTTTATTATTATTTTATTCATGGTGGTTGTGATTATTTATTCTGCTTATTTATCTAAATTGCTTTTCCATAAGTTAAAACTGCAAAGTTCTTCAGCCAATTACTGTTGATATTTGGAGTGCTATATGCCTAGCTTTGCCAGCACAACTTTAACTTGGTTATGTGGTCTCACGTAGTATGAAAACCACGTGGAGAAAAGGATAAGGGATTAAAAGGAACATATCTTAAGACAGTATTTTCAAAATGCAAAGTGAGGGGGAATTTGGAGTTTCAGTAATTAAGATTTACAATAGTTTTCTTCTTTAATTGCACAGGATTGAAAGCTTAACTATTCCATCCTTCATTTTCTTTGAAGAGTTTTGGCTGGATTCCTGAAGCCAGTTAGTTTTTTAAAACTTGGGAAACACATTTTTTCCAAAGTACCCTCTTTCTGCAGATATACTTTCTAATACAAAGTATCCTTTTGCAAACCAGTGTTTGTCCTTGTTAGTTCTGTGGGAAGTCAGCCCCCCAGAAAAAGAAATATTAAAAGGGCAGAAAAATATATTTCCTAAAAGGATCTTAAAGAGGCAGAAAAGCATGCCCAGTTTTTTCTTAATATCCCCAAGTCTCCCTCCCCCAAGCAGAAACCAGCTCTGTAGAAATGCAGATGTAAACCATTCAGGAAGGTTGAAGCTAGATTAAGAAGACAAAGACACTTAAAATCTACATACCCCACCCAGACTCTAAGTCAGGACATAATAGGATTAACCCACAGATGCCAAAGGACACACTCAGACTCAGGTCAAAGTTCATGCCACAGGAACAACTCCAAACAAAAGGCCCCAGAGAGTATAAAAACCCACTTCCTACATGTGCTCACTCTCTTTTTTTCCAGAGCCATCTTTCTGTCTGGCTTCTCCTCTTCAATAAACTGCAACCTTCTTTCTAAAGCAGTCGCCATGTTGTTTATTCCCGACTTGGACTGAACCATGATGAAGACTTTTCCTTCAACAGTTCCAAATATGCACTAATCAAAGCTACATAATGAACCAGATGCAAGTAATGCTTAATTTATGAGTTTGGTTAATGATGGTTCAAAGTTACAAGACCTCAGAAAAAGTACCTTCGAGCAAGTTACAACTGTCACATCATCCCCAGCCAATTGCAATTTGGGCACTTGGTAACCAGCCCATATTTAGGAGGGCTACAACATCTTGCAGTCATGCGATTACAATTTGCAGCCTTCCCAGCTGAACTCCAACAAGCAAAGTTAATTGGGGAAGCTGGATTCGCATAATGACCTTGGTAAAAATGGTTGTAAAAGTGGATGCACTCACATGACTCATTTAATGACTGTACTGCTTACTGACTGAATTCCAGGTCCCAATTGTCATAAGTTGGGAACAACCTGTAATGCACATTACCATCCCAAAGTGGCATTACTCTGCATTAAAGATTGCAGACTATGTCTAGGTATTATCCTATCCTTTACATTGCTGACCTGTACAAATCTTGGTAGTTCTGTAACTATAAATCATAGTCTGAATTACCACAGTTCAGAAAAGTTTATGAAAACAATGAATTACGGCTATGCATTTTGCAGCTCAGGAGAGAACAAAGAACACCAGAAAATGATAAGCAGAATAAATTCAGTTACCTTGAAATCCAAGCTATACCATTAACTTTTGAAGTTAATGCATGGTATACTGGCTGTAGGCTTTCATGGCTGGTATCTGTTGGGCTTCAGGTTTTAGTGACCATAATTGAGAAAACAGATTTCCTAATATTTCATCAGCAATTGTAGCTAATATCTTCAAAGGCAGCGTTCTGCTATGCAAGCAAAGACAAGTCGGAACACTTGGCTAGAAAGACGGGAGCCCAGTCAGTCCCTGTTCAGTTGCCTGAAGTATGTGCAGCATTTTGCCATTGTGTCAACCAAACACCAGGAAGGTTTGACAGAATTGGATGTATATTTTAAAGGCATGGATAATGCCTGCTGAAAATTCAAGGTAGGTAGAGAAGAACTTACGGTAAGTGCTTTGTAAAAGTCATTGTCCAGTCAAATCCCTTTAAAAAACCAGAATGCAATTTTGGAAACGGCCAGCCAGTATAACCAACACGGGAATTCCAAGAATGCAGATCAAAACATAAGACAGTGCCAGGCTAGGGAAACACTTTCTTTCCTTGCAGTCCAGTATGAGTTACATGGACTCTGCATTTTATTTTAGGACTAAACAGACAGTTGCTCAACTGCAAATGCAGAAAGTTGGTACTATTCTCAAAATCTGCTGCTGCTTTTTCCTATTATTTGTGTGACTGAGAAAGCTCCCCTGACCTTTTCTTTCTGCATACACATACTGTAACCAGTGCTTTTTTTGTAAAAAAAAAAAAAAGGTGCCGGAAGTCACACACGACATACAACCCGCCTTGCCTACCCTACAAGGTTCCATCCAAAAAAGGTGCCGGAACTCCATTCTGGGCGTTCTATGACAAAAAAAAAGCCCTGCACATAATTATGGTTTTAGAAGTCCATTATAAATTTGCATACTGTATTTATAACTGTAAATATTGTAGTTGATACATGCAGGTGCGTACCCATACAATATACAAACTATGGATTACTGAATGTGATGTTTCAAGCAAGCCTAGAAAATGTCAGCTGATCAAAACAATAGCTTCTTTTTAAGCATAAGGAGCAAGAGATAATTTAGACCAGGGGTCCCCAACCCCCAGTCCATGGTCCAGCACCAGGCCGCGGCATACCAGCAACCGGTCCGCACAAGCAAATCCCCATCTGTGGGATGCAGGCAGCATACAAAACCACGCATCCTCTGGCCCACAGAAAAAACTCTCTCCATAGAACCAGTCCCTGGTGCCCAAAAGGTTGGGGACCTCTGATTTAGACAGTTCAGCATACATTACTCTTATGTAACTGCCACATTCATTTCCATGGATAACCCAGGAACTTCTAGTAAGCACAGTAAATGAAGGATTATTGTTGTTAACAGCAAGATAATAACCTGCAGTTTTCAACTGACAAATTATGATCTAAAATCTGAAAATATGAACATTTGACAGTCTACTAAATGTGGTCTATGTTTTTTATCATGCCACAAAGTTATTTTTCCTTTCCTACTTGTCTCTTTTGTTCATATCCATTGTGCTTTTTTAAAATTGTAATTGCTATTGTTTGCTTTTATATCTCAGTGTAAATAAAGAACTAGGAAATAAACGAGAGAGATTTATAGATGCAGAATACTGCTGTTACCGTCCCAAATACTTTTGTATAGACTTTTCATAATTCAAATATTAGCAAGAAATTTCACAAGGAACAAACTAAATGCGGAGACAGTACATTTATTGAAACGTGGAATAGTAATAAAATGAGCCAGGAGTTAGAAAGTTTCTGAAACATTACACAAAACTAGGCCAAAGTTTGCATCAATAGTTGAGACACCATTGCTTCAGAAATCCAAAGGTGGTGGGAAAATAATTATTCCAAATTCAGAGAAAATACTTTGGCAAAAACAAGCAGATGAGTGTCTTATTTTAAACATGATGCATCATCTGAAACCAGCAGCAATTAACTTCACTCACATGACATTACAGAGGCCACAGCTCGTATTCTACTGAACATACTGGATTGGGCCTCTGTTGATATATACTAGGGTAATCCGTTTTGGATAACAAACCCTTTTAAAGTCACACAGTCCCTCGTATTTCAATTTGGAATTCACTTCACAACAGTAGGAATATCCTGAAATGACTCGTGGAACAAGAGGACTATATTAAAAGACAAAAAAGAAAGTTGAGATTTAAGACCACTCACTCCAAATACTTTGTCCAAATGCTGGATTAGAAACCAAGGCCGATTTTGTAGAATTAAAATATTATGTGATCTACAGAAACATAATAGATGTCCATGTTTAAATGCTAGCCCCATTTTTAGCATACCAGTAGTAGTATGCTACAAATTCAGAATGTTATATCAACATTTATAAACCAATTCAGGGTACCTTCAAACTGGCTATTTTTGTATCGTTGTTATCAACATCTTTACATTCACAGGAGATCTTCACCCTACTTTCATTTAATTTTCTTCCCTCTTAGAGACAGAAAAATTAGACCTTCTACATATTGGCAAGCTGTAATTTCCAGGAGCCCATACTATCATGAAAAATTGCAACGGATACTGGGAAATATAACATCTGGAAGACCACAGGCTCACAATCTTTGCTCTGCTCTCCAAATTTGCCTGATTCATTTGTCATCTTTATATCTTTTTTCCTTTTTGACAAAATGTGAAAATCTCATATTCCATAATGTATTTAAGATATAAAGCATCCCAGAATCACGATTACTGCTCTAATGTCCATAGGCTGTCGGCCTCTTCTAATTCTTCTTCCTCTGTTGAAACACACATTTTCCCAAACTATACTAATGCAGCATTGTTTTTTTTTGAAGGCACTCTCAAGAGTTCATGCACTAGCATGCAGTTCTGCCCATCACTGAAATATAGTACCATGAGATTTTTTAATGGTTAAGTCATGTTAGCTATCTGTCTTCCAGTCAGACAAAGACTTGAAACAAAGACTGAAATGGCAAACATAGTAATGGCACCGCTAAAGAAGCAGTGTGGTCAAGAAGGAAGTGAACTTATAATACTTCACTCCTAAATTATCCTTGATCAGAAGGAAGGACTGAAAAAAGTTAGCAACTAACATTTCCAGATTCCACCATTCTTTGGAAATTTAGGTTTGTATCTGTCTCCATTTACTTAATGACGAAGAATCACAAATCTAAGTAAGGAGAAACTGGAAAAACTCTGCTTTACCACTTCCATTTTCTACTTTACTTATATTCAGTACATGTGTCTCTCAAACTTTTCTCCCCATTCTTCCTTTCCAACCTTCACTGCCTTTGTTTAGGTGGAGGCAACTTCCATGGGACAAGACACATTAACAACTGCAAGTAGACAGAACTCATATGCCCTTTTCCATTTCAATTTCTGCTATAACTCCTTCCTTTATCCACCTTAGAAAAATAAAATCAACACTAAACATATAACTTATTTTAAATTATTTTTAAAAATCCTCTTTTTTAAGAAAAGGAGAAAGACTGTCAATTTAAATAGTCCTGCGCCATTTCCTATTGGGTTGATGACATTCAAGCCCACCCTCGTCTCTGAAGTTGACAGCTGGTCTTATAGGAAAAAAATTCACCATCCAGAAGAACTGAAACGGGGTGGGGGATGCACACGGAAAAAGAAGAGAATATCTTTTCACAGTTTCAAGGACTCTATGTTCTCCTACTAATAATAAAAACGTTTTCTTTTAAAAAGGGGAAAGGGCGTTCACACAAGGCAGTGGAGATTACTATGAGCATTTTTTTTTTGTAGAACCTCAGTAGTTAAAACTATCATTTTGGGAGGGGTGGTAAAGGAGGGGGAGGTTCTGATGGGAGTGGGGGTGGTCGTGGCTTATCAACACTGGCAGCAGCCCTGGGGTTCAAATATTCACCATAATGATGCACAAAGTCAAAATTGGACGATTGGGTGGGTTGCATGCCCTGGGCACTGAGCAGGGAGTGCAGCATGTTCACTGTATCCTGATAGTCAATGGATTGGCTCATGTTATGTCCATTGGCCCCAGCAGTGCTCTTGTCCAATTTTCCATGAGCCCCTCTGGCTTTGTTAGCCTGCGCAAAAGATAGACCAGCTGCTTCCAAGCTGTGGCCAGAATGCTGAGGGAACGGAAATGGCACAGCAGGTCCCTTGGAACTCTTACTGATTTTGGGTTGATGTTCATGAGCCGTAACCGATGTCTCCTCAGAAAGTGGTCTCTTCCGGGAGGAACAATTTGGGACGTAACCCTTGTGTGACACAACGGCAGTTGGGTTAACATGCTTGGGATCCCCTGGACGCTTGGTGTTGACAACAGGTTGCCCATGTGAATGTTTGTGAGAATGATGGTTATGATGGTGATGGTGGTTAGAATGGATCTTATGCTTTTCCTTGTGCTCTCCCCTGCTCTTGCCACTGTTTTCATCAGACAGGCTGTGTCGTTCCATGGGAGGTGGCACCTTAATGCGCACTTTTATATCATCTTGTTTGGAAGAAGCAATAGGCTTGTCTCCTGGGGCAGGCAACCGTACTTTAAGTGTAGATGGGGGTTTATCAGTTTTTTCAGCAGGAAGCCGTTCAGAACCATCAGAATTGTTGCCTAGAGGAATTTTCAGGATAATTGGAGATGAATTATTCTCCTGCTGCACATCCCGTTCACGTTGCTGCTGTACAAGCAAGTTCTGAGCAGCATGAGCATATTGAGAACGCACATTTGCCTCCATGTTCTCTAGCTGGCGTTTCTGTGCAGCCAACTCCTCAGCATGTTTGGCCCGGTATTCCTTTAATGAAACTTTTGCTAGTGGTACAGTTTTGATGTTTTGCTTAACAAAAGAGCCACCGCTATCATGATGTAGATGATCAGGATTGGCAGAAATTTCATTAGTTCTGTGGCTGACCTCTAGTTTATGCAAAGAGTGCTGAACCATCCAGCTGTCTGATGAAATATCTGTACTATCTAGTTCCCCTGGAGAATCTTCTCCTGTAGCTGGAAATGAAGCAGCAACTCCAGTGATTGAAGACGTTGACAGGCTCATCAGGCCTGCAATAGTTGTGTCTGATGCACTTCTAGAGATCATGCTGAGGATTGTCTGTTCCGAGAGGCCATCATCCTCACTTTGGTCATCCGTCTTCGATTTCCTGGCTGCTTGACAGGCCTAAAATGAAAGCATTCAAAACTGGTATATTAATCTCTTTCAGCCGTACAATATCCCTAGAGAGAAAGGAATACTGTATAGGCATGCACTGCCACGTTCTGCTGAAGTACCATACAGAGTTCATTTTTATGCACGTTATTGATAAGACACACCATGATGAAAAGACAATGGTTATTTTAGAAAAATGCCATTAACAAATAATTTAATAAAAATTGTCATATCTACTTTATCAGTTCAGAAGGTTGATTCTGTGCTATGATGTTCGTCCTCAACATCTTCCTTCTAAAACCCTCTATTCCTCAGTATTTTAAATAAAGTTTCAGTGTTCTCAAAATCCTTTTTTGATCCTCTGTACTTATAGGATACTTCCCTAGCATTGTGGTTTGTACCACAATGTAAATGTTGTGGGCTGTGTGGCCTATCACAAGATGTTGGAATCATCCCACATCACTATTACAGAAAAATAATGACTTAATAGCGTTTCATGGGTTTTCCTCTTTCTGGCTATTTCTCTCTGTTTGCTTTCTTTTTCCTCAATTCTTTTATTCCCACAGCTCTCCAAAATGTTATTGTTCCCCTGCTCCATGTTTAGCAGATGAAGATTCTTTTTGTGGATTTCTTTTTCTGCATAGCCTTTGGTGGCAACTAGCCATCATAGGTTTTTTTTTCCCCTTACACTGGCTCTGAGCTCATGTGGAACCCAGATATCTTGTAGTGAAATATGACAGTTGATTTCTGAAAGCCAGAGCTCTACTTGAAATGATCCCAGACATTGCGGTGAATTTTTAAATTTGTACTGGAAATTGATAGGTGCCTCAAAATGTTTATGAATGTATATCTGGGTTAATTCCAGTTATAAAGCTATAAACATGAAAGAGGCAGAGGTCTCTTGGCTGTACCTTAGTACTCCAAGCAACAGTTTTCTTTCAACATTCTTATCAAAGAGAAGCACAAACAAGGGCAAAGCATCTTACCCGCCAATTCCTGATTCGTTTCAGTCGATTAGGAGTTTTCTCAAGGATTTGAAGGAATTCATGAGTTAATTCTGTAACACAAACACAAGAACAAAGCTTGTAAGCAGCATAGTACTACAGCAAATGCTACAGGAGCATATTTTAATGTCCATCCTTGTCAGCAAAAAAACAGAGCAGTCCAAAGCCTAATAGTACGGGTTCAGTTTACAAAATTCATCCCATTTCTTTACGGTCATGCTAGAAACCTTGATACAGAAGTCAGAAATAAAATATTAAGTTAATGGAGTACCTCTTTTTGGGCATAGAATGTATTTGACCTTGCTCCAAACTTACCATCCAAGAGTTCCAGAGTTACAGTGGCATCAACGTACTCCCACCAGTGCTTCCCGTCCGTGGAGACTGGGATCTCCCAGTTGGACCACTTACAGGCCAAGTGGATGCAGACGCAGGCCACAACGGGAGGGGTGTACTGCAGGCTGAAGGTTGTTAGGTGAAGGCTGACATCACCAGCAGGGGGAGAGAAACAGAAAGCTGTAAGCTCCCAAGCTTGAACAGCAGCCGCACATACAACCGCCCGCTGGACAGACACTGCAGGAATTAGGCATCCCTCAGCTTTAAAATTTTTTTATTATCCTGCAAGGTCAAGCTTGCCTTGCATAATAATTCTACTTCAGCCTTTTCTCACAAGGTTTTCCAAGAGCTTCTGTCAGCCTGGAGCTCCAGGACACCTACATGATCTTCATGAAATGCAACGGAATGAACTCCAAACAAAGTTACAAATTGGATTGTACAACGATACTTGAATGTAATCCTAGGGAAAAAATCTGAACCATTTGCTCTTTACAACAAACCCCTCTTTTAGTAGTTAAACTCATCAACGACAACAGCAAATTTTGAATCAGACTACAAAGTACAGCTGATGTTAAATCCAACTCAAGCCCTAAATCAACTAAAACAGGTGTTTGTGCATTTCCACTAGTTCCTATTCTAACAAGATTCAAACAAAGAAGATTTTCCACAACCTACAAGGAACTGGACTCAGAAATATCATGAGGCAAAATATGCTGGCAGGACATGGCAATGTTCACGTGACATTTATAATCCATAAAATCCTTCAGGAGATTAACGAGTGCATGGCAAAAATGTGCAAATGATGAGTACTGGGCAAAAAGAAGCCCCTCAAAAAAATATCTAAATTACAGACCAGTATCTATTCATACCACTTGCTATGATGAAAATTTGCAAGGAGCCTGGGATGGAGTATACAAGTTCTAAAGTCCATCCATAATGCTAGCCCAAAGCCTTCCTCCTATAAAAACCAACTTTCTAGCACTGCTACCTAGTAATCAGATTGCACATCTTGCATACAATGATGCGTCCACCAGACCTACACTTTGTTATTAACTGGAAAAGACAGATTTTATATTGTTGTACATTATTACTGTTCTATGCATCAATATATTAACTGTTAGGCAGCAAGCAATCAGAAAGAGAACTTAAGTCCTTTCAATTTACAGCAGGAAGGACAATGGACTTCTTTGGCCTCTTGCATTTCATGAGGCACCATACATGTTAAAAGTTTTCTCTTAACTATTTTTTAAAATAAACAATGAGATCCTTAGTTTCTTTTAATCCTCTGTGTGGTATAATTAAAAATACTTCAGGTTTGTTCACTTCTTAGCCAGAACCAGTGTTTAGGCACTTGTTTACAAATGTGCATAAAATACAGCTAGTATTGCTAAATTCAGCAGTAGCTGATCCAACAAAATATAAAAGGGGTACAAATATCCCAAACAGTGATTAAATACAAATACTCAAAAGGTTTAAAAAATATAAGATCAAAAAATATATATCTTAAGGTAACAATTTGCTATTTAAAAAATTCTGGATGGTTCTTTCAAAAATAAGCTTTATTTATCAATTTTAATCCTCGTCATTCTCTAACTTCTAAGTAGAAACATTTAATCCAAATATGCTCATGCAAATACACCAGCCACAAATATGTACATACAGCTAGATCTTGAGCTAAGACCAGAGCAACCCTTCCAAGTTACAACAGACGAATGTGGCTACAACCTGACCTCAAAAGTTCCAGCCATCTTAATACCCCCCCATGGTCACGTGATCACAATCTGGATGCTTCACAACTTGTTCACGCTTAAGATCAATTGTCAAGCATCCCATGATTACAATTTCAAACCTTTTCTGCTGGCTTCTCTAAAAAGTCACTGGGGAAGCCTGCAAGGAAGGTCGAAGTCCCTCCACACTCACACCTGCCAATCTCACCTCTCATGACCTCCCTGACCCATGACTCTTGTTCAGCACCTCACACCCTGGCCCATATGGCATCCTTCACTCACTTCCTTACTCCTTCCCCCCACCTGGCAGCAACTACTTAGCTGCCTGATAGCCTAGGATTGCAACTTTCAGTTGGCTTCCCCACTGACTTTGGTTGTAGGAAGCCAGCAAGAATTTGCCTCACATAACCACCATGAGATTCAATTAACAATGGGAACCAGGAGTGCAATTTATGATTGCATCACTTAGTGATGGATATTTCAATTCCAATTGCCATTGTAAGTCAAGAACTAAACTTTACGAATACGTGCCATAGGAAATAGGCTACCATTTCTGAATCTGGAAAAAGCACTGAAGATGTGCTTCTCTTTAAAAAAAGTCAGAAGCTATAATAGCCTAATCAAGATCAAACCCATTTTGCATTTGATTTTTTGCCTTCATTGTCTTTATTTTCTAATTTTGAAGACTAGAAAGAGAAATGAACATGAGACTTAATATTCCTCTACAGGATTGAATGATACAGAAAACTATGGCTGGCGAAAATAAATAAGCACCAATTTAGGTGCTTGTACTTGATAAATTAATTCATGAATCTATAGTCTGTGTTTGCATAGCAGAGCATGCTTAATTAAACCATGATAATATA
>NW_015387255.1:0-52500 GCF_001527695.2 Protobothrops mucrosquamatus | reverse complement strand
GGCACTCTGTATTAAGCCTGCATATTTCTAACACTCTCTTGAGGAGGCAAAAACATCAAGGGGGAATCTTTATTACATTTGTGCTGGAGAAAATGGGGCATAAATGTCCCATTTCCAGGGGAAAGAGCACTGAATGCACACACAAGAAAAGTCGCTGATTGCATACTGCTACTGTGGAAACTGTCTTGTAGCACATGCTCAAAATTGCCTTTTTGTTACAATTTAGCTTTAAAATAAAGCTTCCCCCTTGTTGGCAAGGTTAGATGTGCTGGTCCTGTCAGGAAGGGCTGTGGTAAGAACTGAAACAATGTGCTTAATAATCTTTTTATTTGATCAGTAAAAATAACTGGATTTCACAAATCAACTTCTATATCACCACAAGACTGTGATCCTGGCAGGCAACATCCATTCCTCAATGCAAGCTGTGCTACACACCAAGCTTTCATCAACACACTGACCAGAACACACAGGACAGACAAGCAATTTGGCTTACAAAACCGAGAGCTTTCTGTACTATGCACCAAGAGCAGTAACTCTTTTTCTGTATTCAACTGTTAAATACTCTTATTCTGAAAATTATTCAATTGTATTTCAAGGTGGCTGTAGCATTCTCAATAAAATGAAGCATGGTGGATTTGCACTGCCAGGATTTGTTCTTTCTGCGTGATTTATTGTATACAGTACATCTTTCACAGAAGTTTAACTACTTACCTCACTCCGTGTATCAGGAGCAGCTTCCAGAGGATGCAGACAGGCATGAGTAACCTTGATGACATGCTCTAATTTTCGAGGTTGCTCCTCCACCTTGGCTGCCAAGAAAAGGGCAGCTGGTGCCACAGCCTTTATAGAGAAGAAATGTATTAAATATACCATACCATCTTTCAAATAGCAAATCACACTACTCAAATGTGCAAAGGAAAAGAAACATACATGTTAGAACCGAAGGGGAAAAACTGTTTGCAAACAGCTGAATTAGGAATGTTTCATCACTTTGAATTTAAATTAGCACCTTTTTGGTCTGCAAACTTTTTTTTTCTCCTTAGAGAGTAAGTTATTAGGACAAGTTATAAAAATGCACTGTGAGCATAATTTTGTGAGCATATGTTGATTATTGAATGAGAATCACAAAATATAATCTTAAAGAAAATAAAATCTTATAAAATAATTCTTAGTAACAACATCTGCACAAATCCAGCTAAAAGTCCTAAGTCAGAATATGCAGGTTTATTACAAACTGTTTATGAGAAACCATAAACCAATCATTCTCAGTTGCAATGTTGAGAATTTAAGATGTTTCCCTCAGAAAGTAAATTTCCTTGTCAGGCATCCAATTAAAGTGTCAGTGCTCTAGCATTTTATCAGTAATGCCTGAAAGTTTGTCACATATTGTTTGCCCATTGTTATTGTTATATTCTAAAGTAGCATTGTTTATAATTGTTTCCTTGAAAGCCTCTTACTTTTTTTAAAAATAAAGAACCTCATTATCACTTGTAAGCATGTAGATCTAAGCATAACTTTGATGGAACCCATTTCTGAAGACTTCACAGAATATTTTTTTCTATTAAAGTTCTACTGCTTCCATATTATGCACACACACACACACACACACACACAATAAATCCATTCAGAACTCAGCTGAGAAACACAAACTGTTAACATACTTACATTTCGATGAAAGTGGGTAAAGGACTGAACCATGTAGAATCGATGCATATAAACAATTGCAGTATTAATAGTCAGTTGAGAACTATGGTTCATCATTAAGGAAGATGTTAAAATTTAATAGTGCACGATTCTTCTTAAGGAAAGGTTATGTGAAAGCTAAGTATTATAAAAGTTGACTTTCTTAAACTAAACCAAGAATAGAACTGATTTTTGAGTAAAAGTATACATGGATTTACACAATTAGAGAGACTCTGACTTAAGACCTAAGACCCTAAATATTTTAGCCAGTGTTACAATATTATATAAATATATAAATATAAACACTGCAAATATTTTCACATTAAGCCTGCTAAATTGTGTCTTTAAAAAGTTGAACCAAGCTTTGTATTACGGACTTCAAAATTTATTCAGCCAAAACTGTTAAAATACCAATAGGCTGGGGGGAAAAATGAGGCTCAAGAGTAAATTAATATTAGCGTTCAAATCAAACTCACGGGGGAAGGATGGCTCACTTTTTCTCCCACCTCAAAACATCACATTTCAAAATTACGTTATCTAAATAATGCAACGCGCAGACAAATGCCCGTTAGTAACGTGTTACTAACCGGTCTCTTGTGCTTTTGCAAATCAACTGAGGACCACTTCAGAGCCCATCCTTCAACCTAAACCGTAACAGCATCCCAACACCCTGCACAACATGTGCGTTTAACATTCCACAACCACCGAGCAAACCTATCTGTTTAGCACAGGGGTAGTCAACCTTGGCTCTTTTATGACTCGTGGACTTCAACTCCCAGAATTCCTGAGCCAGCCATGCTGAGGGGAAAGGGAGAGGTTTCCAAGCTGAGCCATGCTGGCTCAGGAATTCTGGGAGTTGAAGTCCACGAGTCATAAAAGAGCCAAGGTTGCCTACCCCTGGTTTAGCAGTTCCAAGTCAAGCTCCTTCGGAGACATGGCCTAAGGCGCTCCGGCCATATAAGCACTTCCCTGCCTACAGAACGACGACCGCGAGCCCCGTCTCTTTTAACACTTCGATTCCCCCCGTTCCCGGTAAGCTTCAACCTAACAGGCGCCCAAGTAGTTTACGAGAATCTCCGGCGGGCCTTGTCCTCTTTCCGTAACCCTACCCAGCCCCAATCCCTACTGAGGCGCGGCCTAGTTGCCGAAGGGATACACATTGAGGCGCTGGCCCATATCCTGAAGCAGGTTAGCTGCCTGCTGCCGGTACGATAACTCTTTGTCCGGGTCGAGTCCTAAGCGCCAGGAAGGACTCCGAGCGAGCTGCTCGCGGGTGAAATACCAGCGTCTTCCACCCCCCGCAGCCGCCGCGCTAGACACCGCCATGATGGCCGTCGTCGCCGTCGACAACAGCGCATGCGCTGGGCAAGGCACGCACACACCGGCCAGCGTTCACGTGATGGCGTCTAAATCCGCCGACGCGCGCGCACTTCCTTCCCAGCACCCAGCAGGGGGTGGAGTCTGCCTACCGAGCTTCCGGTTTGGCCTTGCCCAGTTCATTGGAAGGCGATCGGTCTTTTTTTCACCGTTGACGGCTATTGATTTGGCTCCTGGAAGGATGAGAGAGAGAGAGAGAAAAAAAAAACTAAACAAGGCTTCGTGGTTATAATATTCTTCAGCCAGTTTTTGTTTTCTGTCTCCAACTTCCCTATTCTCTATGCTTTGCTCAATATCTAGCCCCATAACATTTTCTGGATGAGCTCACTGACTTATTTTGTAACCTTTGGGCTCTTAAAAAGAATTTTTAAAACTCAATGGACATAAAAGACCCTGATTTCCGATGAGATTTGGCAGCCATTGTTGCTGTGATAGAATCAGAAGATGGCTGCGTACAGCAGAGTCCTAGATTCGAGCTGCTTTGGGCAAAGTTGGATTAGATTTTTTGGCATTTGGTAGCATTGACTTGCTCCAGAGACTCCTGCACAAACTGATTGGATTCAGCTTTCAGGTTATTGGATATTTAATAGAGTCAAATAAAGATTCCCTCAAGACCAGTGTTTCTCAACCTTGACACTCTTAAGGCATGTGGACTTCAACTCCCAGAATTCCACAGCCAGCAATGCTGGCTGTGGAATTCTGGGAGTTGAAGTCCACAT
This sequence comes from Protobothrops mucrosquamatus, assembly GCF_001527695.2. Taxonomy (NCBI): domain Eukaryota; kingdom Metazoa; phylum Chordata; class Lepidosauria; order Squamata; family Viperidae; genus Protobothrops; species Protobothrops mucrosquamatus. The sequence goes on along the minus strand of NW_015387255.1, from coordinate 48,721 downwards.
GCCTTAAAATTGTCAAGGTTGAGAAACACTGCTCAAGACAGAACATGAAACGTTTGAAACTAGTTGCTACTGTCTTTTTCCAAGATGCTTAGTCTTGCCTGCAGAGTTACAATTTCCTGGTAACCTTTCTTCCAGTGACTGACCAGGCCCAACCTTGCTTCACTTTTCTGAGATCAGCCAAGGCTGGCTAGGTGTTGCCAATTGGCAAGCAAAAGAAATATGATCAACCTTAAATCAGCTGGGAGTATTTTTGTTCATCCTTTGATGTTGTATGCAAATAAGTGCAAGTTGATGACACAACAATGGGGAATGGAGTTCCAAAATACATAATTTCTTAAGTTATATCAGATTATATTGCCTTAAGGCTTAAGGCATCACGAACTGCTTACTTAGGTAATGTACTAAGTTCAGCAGTATATCACCATGGTAACAAAGCAAACATGCTTCAGATGCCAGGAAATAGAATACTGCAGTTGGATACAGTTGAATCTAAGTACTAAAACAAAGCTCAGGTAATGGCTTTCTTTGGATTAACTTTTCTAGGTCCTCAGGATCCCTTTCGTGATAAAAAACTATCATTACCAAAATATGAAGTGCCAGGTAAGGACATTATCTAAATAAAGTTAGAAAGGTTGTCTTTTTCTTTCTTAGGATTTATTAAGAGCTGTTATTCTGCATGCATACCTGTGCACCCTTCAAAAATTTAAAGCAATGTAACCATCGCTTACAAAATTACTGTATTCAGATCAGACAATGTATCATTAATTCCCAGAACCACAGTTCTGGGAGTAATCACAGTTGGTGCTATTCATCTTTCTAGGCTAGGGAGTCCGTGTTGTTAAAATGAGTTACTCACCAACATAAACTTTAAATTTGGAGCATAAGTACTGAGTATTCAATAATTTGTATGTCCATGACATGTTTTAAAAGGCGAGATTTCAACACAGAAAATATCAATCAAATTATATTGGTAAAATTGTTGTTCCTAGGCTGCAAGAAACAATTCTGAAATTCTACTATTTAATACTACATGTGCACACACACACACACACACACACACACACATTTATACATACATCTGTGCACTGAAATATTTTAGTGAACGAGAAAGTGGATGAGTTTCATTCTTCAACACAGATTTCAGTTTTTAATTATGAATACGTTGCTATTGCTAGTAACTATAGCTACCTTCCACATTTGTACTGGTGCAAAAAAGAAGGAGGGTCATTACTATTGCCCAGAGGATTATTGGCTGCCTTCTCTTCCCCCCAGACGAACTGTACAGTTCCTGTTGTCTTAGGAAAGCTCAAAATATTCTTAAAGATCCATCTCATCCCATTCTTTTTTTTGAACTATTATCATCTGGCAGACGGTACAGGAAAACAAAAACAAAGACAAATAGGTTGAAAAATAGTTTCTATCCCAGAGCTGTAACCATATTATATATCACAGTATACTGTGGTGCAACATTGAAGTGCAATATTAGGGGCAGCGCAATGGTGAATAGAATGTGAAGGATGTGTGTATATAATGTATGTTCTTATTTGTGGTTTTTATCTGTGTTTAGTGTGCACTGTGGACAGCACTTAATTTAGTTGTGAGTTATACAGTGACAATAAAGATATTCTATTCTATTCTATATATATATATATCTCAGAAAAAATTGTTAAATTTTAGATTATAAGTCTGTCAGACAAGGGGCTTTATTCAATGAAATTGATACTATATAGACCAGCAATAAAAGTGGCTAATCTATAGTGGATCATGTTAATTAACCCCCAATTTGAATATTACTATTTCATGAACATGTGGAACAGCATGACTAAATAATTATAGTTTTTAAAACCCTGCAATTGGAAGTCTAGGGGAAAGGATTTTAACCAGTATTTCCCCTCAACTCATGAGTTTGCTTCAAAATTGCAGTTGCACACAGGAGATTTTTTAGGTATATTTTCCGCTACTGCAATCTGGAATACTGCATCCAGAAACATCTGAAGAGTAAATATCTAGACTAGGCTTCAGACCAAAATATGAATATTATCTAGTACAGCTGTATTTCTGTTAAAATATATGCATTCCAAAAGTTGTTAATTGCCATAATGATACTATGGTCTTTATTTTATAATTAACATTTAAAAATGCCTTGAAAAAGTTAACTGTAATCTGAGTAGTGGTATAAACAGGTTTTCCAGACAGTCTCTTATTAATATTCTTACTTTAAGAAATGGTACAGGTAATCCCCAAGTTATGAGGGTTCACCTAGTGCCCAATTGAAGTTACGCGATAAGCGCCCCCTAGTTCTTATGAGCTAGTTCCCAAATCATGAATCATGCAGCACCACGGCCATCGTTCGACCATATGAACAACTGCAGAGCCTCTGCAACATTTACCCTATTTCCCCCCTCCCCACAACTGCTTTGCCCTTCCTTCCTACCGCTCCGGATTCACCTTGCAAAAATCCTCTCTGCCACGGTTTCTTTCCCTTTGAGGGAGAGAAGAGACAGCTTGGAAATGCTTTTTGCGCCGAGAATGGAAGTTTCTGGAGTCCATGATCTCGTGTGAGTGTTTGAAGTTGCACCAAATCACGGACTTCAGAAACTTTCATGCAAAAGGTGTTTGCAGTGCCTGTTTCCTGCTCCTGCCCCCAACTCCTCTCTGCCTTACGGCAGGCCCAAAGCCTTCAACTGAGGGAGAAGGCCAGGCTCCTCGCACCCACATCCAGCCTGCCAGAGCTCGCCGTGCCTGGGGAGGAAGTGACCCCATTGTCCCCGGAGCCTCAGAGGCCTCCTCCAAGTACTCTGGAATGGAGGCCGGGGGAGGTTTTTGGTAGGATCCAGGCCTCGGAGGCATCCTCCAGCCTGCTGCCGCCTGGAACGGAGGTTGGGGGTGGCTTCTGTTTCTGCTTCTTCTCCCCCGACCTCCGTTCCGGGCGGCAGTGACCTAGAGGAGGCCTCTGAGGCCTGGATCCAACCTCCGGAGGCACACAGAAGCCTCCCCTGGCCTCCTTTCTGGGGGCAGCAGCCGTCTGGCTCCGGAGGTGGGGGTAGTAGGAGGCAGGCACTGCAAACAGCACGAGAGTTCAGGCACCCATTTGCCGCAAAACAGGATTGGTGCCTGAACATGTGCAATATTACGGCACCCAGGAGCTTCCATTGACCAAAAGCAGAAACCGCGGTAGAGAGGAGATGTATTTTTTCAAGATGAGTCAGGTGCGGCAAGAAAAGAGGGGGAAGCATGAGGTATCTTAGTGGGTCGGGGAGACCTTGGGGGCCTGTTCCATCACTAGGCCCCCCCCCATGGCCTTCCCGACTCTGAGATATCTCGTGTGCACTTAACGAGCCACGTGCATCTTAATGAGCAGGGAGTGATCTCATTCGAGGTACGAGATTCGCTCCCATGAATTTTCGAGTTACGAATGGAATGGGCAGGCTCCATTGCATTCATAACTCGAGGACTACCTCTATTATATACTGCAACTTCAACATTGTTGAAGTATTACCATGTTTTCACGAAAATAAGACTGGGCCTAATATATTTTTGAGGGGACCAAAAGACCCATTAGATCTTATTTTCGGGAGATGTCTTATTTTGCAGCTGCCCGCCCGCTCCCTCCCACCATCTGCTTGCCCACGGCCGCAACGGCTTACAGGGCTTTCCAGGGCAGATGCACTTTTCGCCTGGATGGAGAAATGACAGAGACTGGAAACTTTGTCTACTCGCAAATGAAGCATTTTGAAATGGAGCGATTCACAAGCAGACGAAGCTTCCAGTCTCCCTCTGGGCAAAAAGTGTGCAGCGGAGCCAGACAGAGACATCGGGGGGGGGAGGCAAGCGATCCAGATGTGCTGTGTGGCTCACGGGAGGCTTGCACAGTGGCACTGGCAGCAGGCTGAGGCAGAGGCATGGTGGGAGGCAGGCGATCCCGATGCACCACCCACTCCGTCCCACCTTTTCTTGGCTTACTTGCAGCCAGGCCGGGGTCACCTGCCTCCCCCGTGCCTCTGCCTCCGCCTGCTGCCGATGCCACCATGCAAGCCTTCTGCGAGCCTCCCATGAGCCAGGTGGCTGTGCAACATGTCAGCATCACCTGCCTGCCCCCCGCCTCTGCGCTCGGACTTACCTGCACTGCGCCAAGGGGCCGGCAGGCTGCGGCTGCTGTCGGACACCATCGGTCCCCAGGCAGTCACTGCCTCTTGTGTGGCCATGCCGATCCCCCCCCCGGGCTTATTTTTGGGGTAGGACTTACATTAGACCCACCCTCCAAAATCAGGCTAGGGCTTATTTTCAGGGTGGGTCTTATTTTGGGGGAAACACGGGTATGAATAGTAAAAAAAATATATTTGTGTAACTTGCTCTGAATCTTGTCTGGGAATTGCTTTCTTACGGAGTGACATTTTTTTCTGTCCATCTCCAGTGGGAACAATCCCTCCGAAATTGGAACTTTTCTACCCAAAGCTCCCACCCATAGGACAATTTGGGTACAATGACGACACTGAATACCAGGGTAGCCATCAGAAATATCAAGAGGCTATCAAACAGAAGAGGCTCAAGAAATGTAGGTGAAGAAATACCAAGAGTCAGGTTTAAATCAAAGTTTCAGTAAATGCAGAAATGCTCACAGCAGGAACAGAGGAACCTATGATTCGTCAGAAGTTTAATCACAACTGGCATCATTTGTGATCGTGCAGCTTATTGGCCATGGGTGAAAGAACCCCATAATATCTGTAAGGCTGCTGGTTCCCTGTTCCCCCAGGGAATACACTGCAGAGGGGTAACCGTACTCACAATTGACAATATACTTCAAGTCTTTTGGGTTAAGAGCAACAGCGTGGACAGAGACAACATAGTTCAAGAGCATGCTAGGAGACAATGTGGACTGAACCAGAAGAAAACCAGATGGTCCCTGGGTTTCCTGTAGGAGAGCAAGTCCCAAAAGTCCATCTTGTAGCTCAGTCCTTCTGTATTCACTGCCAGCTATTTGTGCAGTGTGGGAAAGAGGCAAAAACCTTCACATTGACATTCACTTCCAGTTAATTGATCATTAAATAATTTAACAATCAGCTGCAATAGCCTATAAATAAGTCTTCTTTGAGCTGAGCTCAATTCCTGGTGACTTCGTGACGTATTCATAGCAGAGAAATGAAAATTGTTTGCCACCGTTTTCCTCCATACTACCCCTATTTTCTGGTAGTTTCTTATCCAAATACTAACCACCCCTGACTATTCTTAGCTTCCAAACCAGAAAAGGTTAACCAGGTGCTCTCATCTTTTAAAGCTACCCATAGATACCGGGTTGAATACTAATTTTTAGCCAGCTATTTGAAAAAAAATGAAACCATCACCATTAATACTAAAAGTATTAATGATGCCATACTAGGTCTAGCAAGTCTGGCAAAATACAGGAAAGAACAGCCCTGGATTTCCAGGGAATAAAGCAGTTAGATAAGAAACAGCAGGAGGGAGAAGGTCGCTTCAAATAGTAAAGCCATGCTTGGTCAAAGGCGGTTTTGTTTAGAGATCCTACCTTGCCTTGCGTACAGTGTTTAGGCCAGTGATGGCGAACCTTTTAGAGACCAAGTGCCCAAACTGCAACCCAAAACCCACTTATGCATCGATGGGTGCCGGGTGGGTGTGGCCCATTGGCTGGGTGTGGCCAATTGGGTGGGCGTGGCTGCAGTGGTAACGGCTGACTGGGTGGGGCTAAAAAGTTCAATCAATCAATTCCAACTTTGCAAGATCTTTTTTTTTCCGCGAGAAGTTGAAATTGACTGATTGATTGAAACTTTTTTTTTTGTACATGGCGGCGGAGGCCTAAAGCGAAAAGGTTTTATAAAACCCAGCTGAAGGCCTAGGACTGGGGCGACGGTGCGCGTGCCCACAGAGAGGGCTCTGAGTGCCACCTCTGGCACCCGTGCCATAGGTTCGCCACCGCTGGTTTAGGCCTTTTCCAAGCAATCAGAAGGCTTAATCTCTTTTGTAGACCCCAATCAAGAATACAGGGTACCACTGACTTGTGGACAAGATATTGGTTGGTGGCAGCCCAAGAATTCATCAATCAAGCCAGAAGATACATTACCTTGGATAAAGGTGCCAAGGTACCCACTGATGCGGAGTCCCATGACCAAGTAAGCATCCAGTGAACAGCAAAGAATTAATTCTTCCGTCTAGTCTAAAATGGGCACTCTAACTTCCTTCCCTTCATCTGAAACTGTTTCAGTATAATATGTGATTTAAGACTGCTTTTCACATTTTTTAGAGAAATCTAGTTAAGAGTCAAGGCCACGGTACTGGTAAGCTTAAGTTCATTAGTGAGCAGACAAGAAAGAGATAACTTGAATATATTGAGCCATGCATCTTGTTTTAATTCAATAGGAAGAAAAACTAGGTTCCCCCCCCCAATTAAATAGTTGCACAAAGATTAGAAAAATCCTCACCTCCAGACTTGGGGGGTGGGGGGTGTCATTTATGTGTGTTGTGCAGGTTTTTTTTTTAACAAGTAATATATTTCTTGGGGTAAAAAATGTATTTTTATCAGAAGCACGAAGGCCCATTTTCAGTGTTATGGTTATGTTAAGAGAGTGAATTATCAACAAAGGTAGGGTAAAAGACCAAATATGTAAGAAAGGCAAAAAAAACATATCATTTCTATTTGGGTAAAAAATACAGTTCAGACAGTGTAAGTTGTGCCAAACTGGTAATGTAGTGGCAAAGTGAAATTAACAAGTATATGTAATTAAAAGGACAATAACTTTCTGCACTGAAGTAGCAATTTCAGATTTGCCTTTAGTTTGACCGAGATGCTCAAATTAAGAGATATGTACTGAGAAGAGACCAGATTCAGACTGCTGCTTATCCTGTCACACATGCAGGAGTAACTAAATGCTTCTTGTCTATGGAGATTTTCAATCATCCAGGACCAGGTCATAGTTGTCCCAAAGGTGCTTTCTTGGTTTATTTTGGTTTTCAAGGAAAAAAACCAAGAAAGTCCACCTGTCTCTTGAAAAAGCATCTTTGGGACTAAATGCTTCTTGTGCTGCAACAAGAAGTCTTATATACAGTAGGCAATTCATTGACAGCATATCCATGAAATGCTTTTCTTAGCCTAATAGCCCTCTGACTAAATATGTTTCTCTCATCCCTATCATACTGTCCACCAGTTAAAAATGGGAAAAAGAGGAATTGTAACCGTTTATCTGTGAGCTTGTGCTTTAGAAGAGAGCTCCCCAACCGTTCCGGGTTGGCGGCCAGGAGGGAAAGGGAGGAGCAGGGAAATGTGTGCGTGCGCACGTGCGCAAGCAGGTGCACGCATGGTGGCGACACTAGAGCTGCACACATGTGCGAACAGGCCACTAGCGCCCGCGTGACGCTGGTGGCAGTGCGCACATTCGCCAACCATTCCGGTGGCCAACAGGCCCCAATACTGGGCTGTTGGAGACCTCTGAAGATACCGTAAACATTTGTTCTCAAAAGATACAGGTAGTCCTTGACCTAGGACTAATGGAGCCTGCTCATTATGGTCACCTGTTGTGATGGTTGTTAAGCAAGTTCACCTCACTAGATGACCCCTATTCTCCCTTATGTGGTCATTAAGCAGAGTGCCGCAGGAGAGGGGGAGGCCCTGGGAGGCCTAGTGCAGGAGCAGGCCTGCCTACCTCAGGCCTGCCCCACTCCTAGAGACACTCTGTGCTCCGCTTCCATCCCTCGGGGTCGCCACACCCCTACTATCCCACTCCACCAGATCCCCACAGGACTTTCCCCACCACCACCAGGTCCCTATAGGCCTTTGGCCTGTTTCCCTCTCTGCTGGGCCCCATATCTTCCTCCCCACCCACTGTCACTTTTCGTGCACTTACTTTTCAAACATGGTCCAGTGACGTTGAGGGACGGAGTAGCCTGCTTTCCTTCCCCAACGTGAGGTCCGGAGATCTTCAAAGGGTAAGTGCGTGATGGGTGACGGAAACTGGGGAGAAAGTCCAAGACCTGAGTGGACTCAGTGAGGAGAGAAAACAGGCCCAAGTTCTGCAGGGACCTAGCAGGGCACAATAGGGGGAGGAAGGTAGGCAGGGCAGATGCTGCAGCATCCTTGTAGTCTGTCATAAGGATGAAGGACCACAATGTAATTAGGATGAAGGACCACAAACAGAGGTAGGTGCCAGAGCACCCGTAACTTCAAAAAGGGGTCATAAATAGGTTCTGGGAGGAGGATCTGTCATAACTTCAAATAATAACTAAGCAAGGACTACCTGTACACAATTACAGAACAAACTTAAATTGTAGGCTAGAATAACTACATCAACTTCATGAGACTGTCCCAAAATTAAAGGGCTTCCTATCTTTTGCAGGAAAGCTGAGAGAATAACGTTGCTTTCATTCTTTTAAAAGGAAACTAGATTTCTTGCCTCTTAACTGCAAAGCTAGAACTCTCACAAAACCAACATTGCTTATATACATACTTAAAACTAGTTTAAAAGATTTATATGAGTATTTGTACTTTGGTAAACAAAGAACAATCCTGATTTAAATGTACTATATTTTGCTATTGCTTAAGGCTAATGTTGGATGATAGAACACCTCGGGTCCTGATTCCTTAAACCTACATTCACATAATCTACTTAACTAACCCATTTTCCGGGTTTAGATAAGACATCACCATAAACTGATGAAAAAGTCTGGGTTTGCACAACATGGCAAGTGACAAAAAAACCCCACCAAACTCTAGCAAAAGTTAAAATTGACCAAATTTAGCTTAATATACTGTATCGTACAATCAATTCATTATATCTAATTCAGCATGTTGTGTGGGAAAATGTATACAGGACAGCATTTTTTTCTGGATTGTAGCCAAGGGCTGTATGTCTGAATTCAAGGGAGGGAGATTGGGGGAAAAAAGAAGCATGTCAGAGCAGCTATTCCCAACCCCTATAATTATGCCCGATTCTTCTCACAACCAAGAAATTCAAACGAACTCCTTCTCCTAAGCAGCCCAAACCAGCAACAATTCTGTTTTGTTAAATCTGACCGTCAAAAAACGGTCACTGAGTGCACCTGCGCGGAAGGACCGCCAGGGGGCATAAGGCATGCCGAATAGCTTGCAAATCTGTGGTTTCCCATCACGATATTCTCGTGCGTGTGTACGTAGACATACACGTGCACTTTTCATCATACTACGGTGAGATAGAGGCTCTGCAAAAATGGAGGGGGGGGCATTGTTTCTGAGACCTCTTGACTCCCGTCTCATCAGCTGTCCATGCAAGGTATCTTAAGGGGGTAAATATCTACTCCGGAGAAGCGGAATACGGACCAGTATGTCTTACCGTAGCAAATGAACGAACAGCTGCTGGCACCGGGCTTTAAAAACACCCTTCGCCCGGATCCGACCCCAGCGGCTCAGCAAGTCGGAGCGATCTGAGTTGGGGCAGCGGCCAGGGTTAGGGGATCACATGACACCCGGGAGCCCTTAAAGAGGTACCGCGCCTGCGGGGAAGCGCTTCCTCCTTGGCTGGACTGAGTGCGGTGGGGTTGGCGGATCGGGTTTGTGAATGTAGGTTTAAGGAATCAGGAGCCGAGGTGTTCTATCATCCAACATTAGCCTTAAGCAACAGCAAAATATAGTACATTTAAATCAGGATTGCTCTTTGTTTACCAAAGTACAAATACTCATATAAATCTTTTAAACTAGTTTTAAGTACGTATATAAGCAATGTTGGTTTTGTGAGAGTTCTAGCTTTGCAGTTAAGAGGCAAGAAATCTAGTTTCCCTTTAAAAGAATGAAAGCAACGTTATTCTCTCAGCTTTCCTGCAAAAGATAGGAAGCCCTTTAATTTTGGGACAGTCTCATGTAGTTGATGTAGTTATTCTAGCCTACAATTTAAGTTTGTTCTGTAATTGAGTACAGGTAGTCCTTGCTTAGTTATCATTTGAAGTTATGACAGATCCTCCTCCCAGAATCTATTTATGACCCCTTTTTGAAGTAACTGGTGCTCCGGCACCTACCTCTGTTTGTGGTCCTTCATCCTTATTATACTATGGTCTTTCATCCTTATGACCAACTACAAGGATGCTGCAGCATCTGCCCTGCCTATGAAATCACTTGTCCCCTTTGGATGGGATTGACTTGCGGGGTACTGCCTTCCTTTTTATTAGCCCAAATATGATTTTCATTGCTCAGTGTTAAGTTTTAAAAAATACAAGTACAGAGATGTTCTGCAGAACAAATTCTCTTGGCACTGTTATATTTTGTTCTGTGAAACAGTGCACTTTAATGATTCTAGACTAAGAACAGGAAAAGGGAATTAACAATTCCATTTATTTTTTGGCTGTAGGTTTATAGACTACATGGCAGTCACTGATCCTCTCTTCAGCCTGTTCTGAGTGAAGGTTCCTGAAGCCTAAGAAGAAGCAGGAGAGCCGGTTGACTGGATAATAAGTGGAATTAACAAGTTTGTTCTCTCTCTGTCTCTCCTGTGAAAGGGAGAGGGAGACCTTTTTTTGGTGTTTCAATAAACCAGAGGAGAACACAATCCAGCCTCAGTCCAGGAGGAGGGATGTTTTTCCTGCATTAGAAGAAAAAGACATTTTCATAGCACATCACTCATTACAGCAATGATCCTTATTATTTACTTATCGTTTATCAAACTTATGCCCCCATCGTAGGGTGATGATTCTCAATGGTTTACAATGCATTCAGTGGAATAACATTTAAATATTGATGGCAGGGTTAAAACATTTTAATAGAAAAACAAAAAATGGTACAGGAAAAGATGGTTCAATGCCATCTTTACCCCATCAAATGTTTTAAGGTAGAAATGTGGATGGCGAGTTTTATAAAGTTTCAAAAAGATCAGACCATTCTCTCTGCTTTGCTGATTTCTGGTTTACTCTGTTGAGCCAACCTGCTGACAGTCAGACACTTGCTTCCCCATGACTACTAAGTCCATATGGTTTTAACAACAAAAGTAAACTTGGGTGTAAAATCATCTTGCAAGGAGACCATCTTTAGATAGTCAAATTGCAGGCTCACATTGCCCTTGCCCTCAAATGGCTGTATTTGCATGTTCTGTTCATTAATGTTTAAAAGTCTGTCAGCTCAGAAGCCCTTACCTGCACCATTGACTAAAGCATGGGTGTCAAACTTGATCGCATCACGTGATGTATCGTGACGTATCACAATGTTTTTTTTACCTTTGCGGAGCCAGGGTGGGTGTGGCCTGTGTGTGATGCATTTGGCCTGTGGGCCGTGCCAGTTTGACACCCCTGGACTAAAGGTAAAGTCTCTTACCTGGCAGAATAGAGGTATTAGGTGGGTCCTATGTTCATTGTATTTTAACGAGCAGGTAATCGTGCTCAAAATTATCAATTCTCACCATAGCCACAGATAATATCACCCAATCCCAAATACTCATTTGAATCAAGCTCAGTTCCTGATGACTTCATCAACTCGTCCATTTAATTGTCTTGGCAACAATATAGACATTATTTGTCCCTACCTTCTTTTGGATTATTTTCCCAATCAATCCAACAACCATACAATATCTTGGTAATCTCCCTTTCAAGGTCTACCAGAACCAACCCCACAAGTAATCAGCTAAGGCTGAAGTAGATCAGGGTTTTCCAAACAGTATTCTATAAAAACTGGATAGGGTTTCCATAAGAGATTAAAAGTGGTGGGTGGGAATTCACTTGAATACAACTGTGTTTCTCTGAAAAGCCTGGGTCTTATATTTATTTTTGGTCAAAAAGACCCATTAGGGCTTATTTTCGGGGGATGTCTTATTTTTTTACCACAAGGCCCAGCCCGGCTGGCGCCCTGCCCCACAGGTGACTCAGGTTTCCCTCGGTGGGGGAGGAAGGCTTTGGAAACTGCCTTTTCATTTACATTCATCATCAATATTGTAATCCGTCTCCTTATTTTTCAAAAAAATGATTTGTATTTACCATTATTAGCCTCCTTGAACACCAATGGGAAGGCGCGGTGTGAATACTGCGCATGAGCCGTGGAAATACACTCGCACCCTCAAAACTCACGCAGCTTCCTTGCTTGGAGTGCACCACTGCTTTGCAGGTGCATTCTATTTTGTGGCTCAGCTAAACTCTTCAGCTGCGGCAGGCCGCAGTTCCCATCCGCTTAAGGAAGCCTGGGCGATGGAAACCTTAGGCCAGGCTCCTCACAGCTGAAGCAATCAAACTTGCCCAGGGTCAGGTTAGCCGTCATGGGAGGCGTGGCCCAGCCCCATCCTCCAGGTCCACCGCACATGCGGGACGAGCCTCCATGACAGCCAACCTGACCCTGGGCGAGCCGGATTGCTTACAGGGGGAGCCTGTGCGTTGCAGAGGACGACTGCAAAGGGTGCACCCAGATAACTGCAGCTCCTGGAGGCTCCGAGTGCTGTTTTTCGTGCTGCTGTTTTTGGCACCGCATCTGTGTGTGCATCTGCCTTGCTGTTTTCAGCAGTGCTTTGGATCAGCTGCAGCACGCCATGGAGAGGATGGCTGAGGTTTGGGGGATGGTCTATCCCCATTCGTAGCATGGCTGCCGTCCAAACGCCGCACCGCCTCTCGGGAGGGCAGCATTAGCTGCCAATGCAGCGGCGGGGAAGGTGGAAGGCAATCCCTCCCACCAGATCAGCCTGGTGGGGGTGGGGTAGAGTGGAAACCGAGCTGCGCCAAAAACAGCGCTCGGAGCCTCCAGGAGCTGCAGGGATGGATTACAATATTCAGTGCTTTTTTTCTAAAAAAAAAAAAAGTGCCAGAACTCTCACATGTCATACAACCCACCCTGCCTACCCTATAAGGTTCCATCCAAAAAAGGTGCCGGAACTCTGTTCTGGGCGTTCTATGAGAAAAAAAGCCCTGACAATATTAATGATGAAAGTAAATGAAAAGGTAGTTTCCTAAGCCTTCCTCCCCCACCGACGGAAACCTGAGTCGCTTCTCAGAGTGGGACGTCTCGGGATGCCCAGCTTTCTTTCCCGCCCTTCCGCAGAGGAAGAGAAAGTCGGCAAAGCCTGCGGGGCAGTGCAGGCCACCTCCGGAGGCACTTCGGGGTGAGGGTGAGAAAGAAGCTGATGGTTGAGGCCCCGGCCAATCCCCACGCCCACTTGCCCGCTGGATTCCCCAGTCCAGGGCAGGGATACAAAAGAGGCAGCCTCTGCTTGCCTCAGGCCCTGGCTGTCTTAACGTTCAGGCCATCTCACAGTGGCGGCACTGGCAGCAGGCAAGGCGGTGGGGTGGGGAGGCACATGATCCGGCCTGCCAAGAAACCTACTGTGGAATGGAGTGGGCGGGGTCTTAAGTAGGGCTTATTTTGGGGGTAGGGCTTATATTAGGCCCAACCCTAAAAATCAAGCTAGGTCTTATTTTCGGGGAAACAGGGAAGTTTGCTTTTTGATTCTTGGTTCCAGGATTTACTTATTTTTGAGTTAGCAGGTTCTGCACCCTGAAAATGTTTAAGCCCCCCCCCGAGCAGTATTGCTACTTAGGTACAGAAAGTACTAATGTGTTAATGACTTTTCATGTTGCTTTCAGTGAAAACAAAGTGCAATTTAGTTTGATATTAAAGGGCAAAGGTTAAGTTATAGAACGTGGAATAGGGAATTGAAAGATTTTAAAATACAGGCAACATTCCTACCGATGGGTCTTACTGAATTTCCATTACAGAAAATATTAAGAATTAACACCAGTTTGCTATCACAATTCTGCACCTTTGTTGCCAGCCTAATCTCCAATACAGCAATATGCATTCACTCAGCTTCAACATTATAGGCTGAAGATAGGATACTGTGAAATTTCTCTTTTTTATCTACTATATTTTTCTGTTATTTTCCAATCAGAGTATAGGCTGTATGATCACTAACTCATACATTAGGATTAGTGGGGAGGACATGAGAAAAAGATACCCACCAAGCAGGATGTAGAATTAGGACATCTAGACCAGTGGTTCTCAACCTTTTTAATGCCGCGACCCCAACCGGTCGTAAGTCGAGGACTAAACCGGTCGTAAGTCGAGGACTAAACCGATCGTAAGTCGAGGACTACCCAGCCGGTCATAAGTCGAGGACTTTCCCTACCCGGGAGCGCCGCGCATGCGTGGTTCCGCCCCCTGCGCCGGCCGAGGCATAGCTGGCAAGCGGCAGAGACGGAGCAGGCCGACCACCAGCTGGCCCAGCCCAAGGGAGGTAAGGCACCTGCCAGAAAAGGGGAAAAAAATGGCGGACCAAAAAAATGGCGGACAAAAAAAATGGCAGACAGCCTTGCTTGGCGTCCCCCATGAAATGGTCGATCGACCCCAAATGGGGTCCCGACCCACAGGTTGAGAACCACTGATCTAGACCCAGAGGTTGTCTGTGGGGTTTGAGGCCTCCAATCCCTCACCCTATGGATTCAGCCATACTGCTACACTAGCTTGTTACATAAATATTCTATATAGATATAACATTCGTCATATACTTGGGACTTCTTTCAAATGTCTAAGAGTGGAGTGGAGACATTCCTTCACAACTCAATATTTTATCATGATCTAAATAGATGCTATGTGTGTTTTTTGACTGACATCTTTATTATAAACAACTTTAAACAACTGGATTTAATGGACACTATTGGCTATAGCAGTGATGGCGAACCTTTTAGAGACTGAGTGCCCAAACTGCAACCCAAAACCCACTTATGCATCGTCTAGTGCCGGGCGGGTGTGGCCTATTGGGTGGGTGTGGCCCATTGGATGGGCGTGGCTGTGGTGGTAAAGGCAGACTGGGTGGGACTAAAAAGTTCAATCAATTCCAACTTTGCAAGATCTTTTTTTTTCCCGCGAGAAGTTGAAATTGACTGATTGAACCTTTTTTTTTTTTGCACACGGCGGTGGAGGCCTAAAGCGAAAAGGTTTTATAAAACCCAACTGAAGGCCTAGGACTGGGGCGACGGCACGCGTGCCCACAGAGAGGGCTCTGAGTGCCGCCTCTGGCACCCGTGCCATACGTTCGCCACCACTGGGATATAGCCAGAATGATAGCTAGATTTAATGGTGATGTTTAGGAGCAAATATTAACTAAAAAAGACATATTTGTGACCATCAGTACTGCATTGCAAAAAAAAAGTGTGCACTTCTTCCATTTGGACATTAAGAAAACAGCATATTATAAGTGGTAATAATGTTGAACAATAGCCTTTTGGGGTTTAGGATAGATGAAATGCTTGAAAATTGCAACTCAGACAAATAATTCCAGTTGTTCTTTAAAATTTGGTTTAAAGACACGCACTGAAGAATGGCTAAGAGAATGGGAAACCAGCAGCTATCTAGATATTGCCAAATTAAGAGTCAGGGAAGTCAGGATTTGTATACAGCAATATTTAGGACCTAAAAAATATAGCAAGACATAAATCCTGGCACAACGTACTAGTAGTTATACCCCATTGTTAATAATCAAGCATGATTTGTAATGTTTTAAAGGTTAATAAATTATAAAATGGAAAATTATGTTCTGTGAATAGCCAGGATTTTAAAGAATCCTTGCTGTTGCTGTAGCTACAGTCAGTTTTTAAAAGTCTTCACTGTTGTCATAAAATAGCATTCTACAGCTTAATCACAATTTACACTGAGCACAACCAAAGTGGGTAAAGATGTAACAAGTGCAGTTGCACTTTAAGCTTTGTTAATTTTAACCTTAGTTTTTGAGGCTCAATATTGGAAGATAGAAAGTTTGAGGATATATCATCATGGAGAAAATCTATGTTGTTGCAAAGAGTTAACAGCAATTTGATGACACATAATCAAGTTTTGTGACAGCATGTGGTGCTAACCTAACCCAATTGGTTAATAATCCAGTGTACTGCGAGGGCTAATTCAATAACTAAGCCAGGTGTGTGGTGCAAACATATTCCCTGGATGGTAATGGGTGAAAGGCTTATGTATGAATGCAATATGTGGTTAGGGATTGAGTTCCTGTATGTCTCCAAGTGGGATATGTGTGAGAAACAAGAAATCAGGTGTGAATGGGATCACTTAAATTAAATCTTAATTTCCTTAAGTCAGTTTTTGAATAAACTAAAATCGTCTGGCTTCACACATAACGCTAAGCTTTAAATTACAGATTGCAAGCCAAAAATACCCATGGTTCACAAACATGTTCAGCTAAAAGTTAGCAAGTCACTCTAGGTCTTAGCGTGAAGCTAGTGTGCACATCTGAGATAATGCGATGGAGGCCACATGTCTAACATACCTTCCTGCTACGGTGAGCTTCCTCTTCATACAGGACCAGTTAATTCAGCCTTTGATGTCAGCAAAGATTGAAAGCCAGTTGTTCCAATTAGCAAATTATCACAAACTATTTAATTTCCCACCTGTACTCACTGTTAAATAACTGCCTTAAACCATATTAATTGTATAACATGATATGAATTAATAAGACTAGCTTTGATAAGATGTCCATTTTTGAGAGGGTTTATTTTTGCCATTCATTTTATTTTGTTGTTGTTTGTATCTGAAATACAGCTTTAAAAGAGAAACCATCACACATATAGTAGTGGCCAAAATTGTGGAAACCTTTTGGGAAAAGTGTATTTTTGAGGTTTGATGGCTAATAACACCACTTTTTTTGGAGTAGTACCATAAAATTATATATCAATGGAAAGATAATTTAATCAAGAATGTAATGCAACCTAGTTTGTTCAATTATCTGTACTGTATTCTATGAAAAGTTATAGCCAAATAACCAGAAAAAGGAAGCACAACTTGCTTAGGTTGATATCGGGTAGCTTTCCTTAGTCTGATTGTAGCCAATGAGCATGAGTGTTTAGAGAGCCAATCAGGTGTCATCTTGTTGTGGCAATGAGCCAATCAGATCACAGTAGGATTCAGTTATTGATGTCATGTATTGAAGCTGAGAGGAGGACATTTGTCAGTGTGTTATGTGATCACTATCAAGTTGGTTGGGGTTTTTTTTTGTGTTCTTTCTTTTAGTGAGCTTGTAAAACGTAATAAAATTAAAGTAATGGTGCAAAGAATTGGCTGATTGCCCAGAAAGCGATGTAAAATAGTATTATTAAGTGAACAAGGCTACAGTTATAAAGAAATTAGAAGAAAAACTGGTGGAAATGTAACCAAAGGTGGCATTTCTACTGTATACTTTTCCCTAAAGGTTTCCACAATTTTGGCCACTACTGTATAACCCTTTAAATGACTTACAGTATGTGGCCTTAATAGGTTAGGCCAGGGGTAGTCAACCATGACTCATTTATGACTCATGGACTTCAACTCCCAGAATTCCTGAGCCAGCATGGCTGGCTCAGGAATTCTGGGAGTTGAAGTCCACGAGTCATAAAAGAGCCAAGGTTGACTACCCCTGGGTAAGGCAATAGATTTTTAAAAACAGGTCTTTTCATTTTAAAATATCAATCTTCAAAAGCTGATGTCTCCACAGATGAGTCTACAATAGGTAAAGTCCTCAGCCTTCAGGACCACCAGATGGATTGACTAGTTATTGTCAACATTCTGATATTTGATAGGAAAAACTCTTGAAACTAGGGATGGGGGTGCAGAAAGCAGTTACTCCATCTATCCCCTTTCTCTTCCCCATCTATCTCATTAGAGTATGCCTTTCTTCCCAAGGAAAAGAATGTGTATACATCCTCTAAATATCAAGAAGTTTTCTTATTTAAAACTGTTTATGACTAGTTACCCAGTAATATTGTCCATAATGGCTATGATTTGGAGGCTGAGAGAAGGATTGCTCAACCATGCCATGTGAGATGAAGGAACATTGTTCAGGAGACAGGCCATTGGGTCATTAGGGAAGTTAGGAACTTAATGTTGGCTCCATCAAGACCAATCAGGCAATCTGCTCAAAATGATCTATTTTAACAGGGCTTTGCATAACTTTAAGACTCGTGAACAATGAAGGGTTACCATCCTCTTCTTTTGAAACTGTTTTTATCATGTTGCACATGTTGCAACTGAGGTTGCATTTGAGTTTTGGGAACCAGTGGAATATTACAATATTAAAACAAGCTTTGTTAAATTTACCCAACCTATTGTGCCCTTCAACTGTTAACACTCAGGGAATTGCAGACGCCAAGCATCTTCAGAGCACTTACAGTTAGTCCTCAACTTAGGACCACAATTAAGCCCGAAATTTCTTGCTAAGTGAGACAGTTGTTTATCCCATTTTACCATCTTCCTTGCCAGCGTTAAGTGAATTACTGCAGGTAGTAACAGTAACGCAGTTAAGTAAATATGGCTTTCCCACTGACTTTGTCAGAACATAAAAGTTGATCACGTGACCCCAGGAAACGGCAACTGTCATAAACATGAGCAAGTAGCTAAATGTCCGAATTTTGATCACGTGACCCTGGGGCTGCTGCACCGGTTGTGTGAAAATGTCATTTCATCACTTTTTTCAGTGATATAACTTTGATCACTAAATAAGTGGTTGCAGGTTGAAGAACTACCTGTATTTAGTCAGCCTCATTAGGTTCAATGTACTTTCTCACACAGAGGCAGACATGGCCTTACAACTTGGAGCTTCCTAATTGTATGATGAAACCGGTAACAGTGTGCAAGGATGCCTGTCCAATTAAATCATACAACGTTTAACGTTGCCGTCTCCTTGCTCATAATTTCATTCTCAGGCAAGTGTATATATTGTGTGTGCATAGGACAGAGGGAAGCAGAGATGATGGATAAGTAGACACATTGAAATTCACTACACAGAATAAAAATGAAACAGCGTAATAGAAAGTGCTTTAATATATAATTTATATATAATTTATATATACACACACACGTGTGTGCATGTGTGTATGTATGTATATGTGTGTATATATATATATACACATATGCACATACACACGCAAACAAAAAAAAAGTACCAAATAAATGCCATAATCACCTACTCCACTTATTTTTCTCTCCTTGGAACAAAGCTGAGCCATTTTAGCATCAGCTCTAAATGGAGTAAGTAGATATGGGCAAGATGCTTTTTTACACCAATCACTTTTCTCCTCCTCCAGAGCCTGTCATCAAGATGGGCACTAATAACACAGAGACTATGCTGAGAGGCAATTGTCTTCCATTAAAAAGGAATTCTTTAAAAAATGTGAAGCCATTATTTTTAAATCAGCAATTTAAAATGGTCACCATCTCTCCAGCTTGCTTAAAAAAAACTCCTTCGTATCAATTCCCCCCCTCCTCTGCTTCAGAGAAACAAAACTGTTACTTTATCTTACCAGCCCATTGCTTGGATGTTCTCCTATTACCTGCCACTTCTGATCAAATAATTGACACCCCACCACACACACCATTGGTTTAAATGTGCCCACGTTGATGGGGGGGCGGACAGGTGGGGAGGGAAGCTGCAATGTGCCAATTGTAGACTCAGCAGAGGCAAGAACAAAGCAACATTAGCAGAGCCCATCTGTAAAAATATGCTTGCAGCCAGTAAAATCCAGAGCTGCTATGAGAAAGAGTTCCTTCAGGCAGAATCAAAAGAAAGTTACCGTAGTCTCTTCAGGGGAAAAAGAAAGTTGCAGGCACCATGGAGATTACAATCATACCCTCTCCATAAAGGAGAAAACAAAGGCAAAAAATAAAGCCACAGAACTGAAGCAGGCTTCATGTCTTCATCATCCGGCAAGTCTCCTTCCCTCTATTGGAGTTAATTCAGTAATCAGTAGAAGAAATATTTTTAGAATTGAGATTCATGCAGTACCAAGTCCCACTAAGTGCAGAATTTCCATCGCTGGATGGAACCCTTTTTATCTTGTGCGCTTGCCCTTCTCCAAACAGTACAAACATTTTTTTTTTAATTTGTACTGCAGTACTCAAGCTTAGCTTCTCCTATCTTCAAGCAATCTTTGGACATAGAGAACCTCAGGGCCCATCCACATTCTCCCCAATTTACACTAGTGTGTAAGATTGGCTCTTGTTGCTGATTTGTAATCCTTTTCCTCTTCCCTCCTCCTTCTCTTCCAAGGTTAGGAAGGCCAATTCAAGAAGCCGTGACATCTCAATCCTGGACCGCTCAATGCAAACATTGCAATTCCTTTCCCCAACCTAATCAGCCTATAAAAAGAATGTCAGGAAGACAATCAGAAAGGGAAATTTGAAGAAAATTGTTAGGTGGATGGGAAACAGCTGTAACAAAAGGCCCACATGGAAGGAACAGGTTCTGTCCTCCACACTTAGGAGCTAACAATTGCCATTTCTTTTCTTTGGGGGACTTCCTGCAGAAAGTGAAAGAGGTAAACCTATCAAACCACTTCCTCCGGTCATAGGTCAATCTCCTCCTTTTGCTCTTCCATACAGTGGGGTGATGTCTTTCTCTGCCTATTTTGGAAGGGCAGGGCAGGTGGAGGAAAGAAGCTGCGCCACCCCACTCCTTTTCTTTGGTATCAAAGCCAGAGTCCCAAGGTCCCTTTTTCTGAAGCACCTCAAACCTCATCATTCTTCCCTCACATTCCAGTCACAGCAGTTTGGCAAAAAAAGAACTGTACCCTCCCCTCCCCAAACTATCACCCCTTCCCAAGAAATACGCATTCCTGAACTTCACAGTGACAAATGTGTGTGCACGGTGTGTGCAAAAAACAGACGAAGCAGGTGTTGCTGTGAGAGATGCAACATTCAATAGGCATTTGAGGCAAGCAGTGTTGATGAACTTCCCAAAGTTGTGGTAAATGCCACCGCAAGAGAAATACAGCCTCTTCTCAAGAGCTTCCATGTAACCCTGGGGAGAGGCGAGTGGGAGGAACAGCCCTCTTCAGAATTAAAGTGAAAATATCAGCTTTCTGGATCCAGAGATTTATAAATCGGTGTGATTTTTAACCACTGCTATCGCTTTCCCTCACCAGATTGTTTGGTCAATGCTAGAAGAGGAGTATGTTGTACAAGAACAAGTTTGTTTTCCTGATCCCAAAGAAAGGGCCCAGCAGTGGGAGGGGCACTCCAAGTTAGGCTTTGCTCCCAATAAATAAAAAACAAGTCTCTTAAGGGGCAGAGTGATAACACCCATCTTCTCTTCGTCAATACCGTCGAGGATGCCATGATAGAAATAGATAAGTATTCTCCTTTCTAGAAGTTTGGTTCTAAAATTCAGATCAAACAGAGAGAACCAATCAACCCCATGCTGTTTAAGCCCAGCTTAAAAGTTTCCTTGGTTTCAAAGGTTCTTGCTAACTGGTAGGGCCTCCATTCAAAAAATAGGTGGTCATCTCGCCTTTGCCCTTCACTTTGATGACTCCACGGCACTCCAGCTGATAACCTTTGGCAGCTAATACCTGATAGAGGTCAGTTGTCACCTAGGAAAAAAAAGCAGAGACAAAAATATCGATTAATCAGCCAAAGAAATGTGCACTCTTAGGGTATCAACATTTCTACTTGGTACCTCTTCACCATGTGGCTGGTGTTCTTAGAACACATGGCTAAGCTCACATAGCCATGAACTTACAAATCCATTATCATAAGATATAGCCAAAGGCGCAAAACTCAAAGAACTTTCATCTTAATCCAGTCTAAAACTGTATAGATAACTGCATCCTGTCACTGCCTTTCTAAATTCAAATGAGTATTTTCCTGGGACCACACAGCTATCCTGTGAGCCTAGGAGAAACAGTTGTTGATTCATATAATAACGGCCTCCAAGTCAAATCCAAATAGAGCACATTTATTTTTATCTTCGAAGAAATTTCTGGTCCGGGTAAAAGATATACCGTTCTCTAAAATACAAAATCAATGCGATGCTTCACTCTTTGCAAAATCCCATCCGATTTTTTTTTAAATTAAAAGTAGGTTGTAATTAGTGTGAGTTTGAATAATGTGATGTTCAATTTAGCGCAAACGTGTATTTTAAGGTTAAGTGGTGGTCATTTTATTCATGATGGGAAATGGTCACACTGTAACTGGTCTCACCTGAATGCGGTCAGGGACGCCAGTGCTGTCCATACGGCTAGAAACATTTACAGTGTTGCCCCAGATGTCATACTGTGGCTTTCGGGCTCCAATCACACCAGCCACTACTGGACCAATGTTTAGTCCTAGAAGGGAGGAAAGAATCTCAAAAAGTCATGATTAAATATCAACTTAAAATACTTTGAAACCTCTCTTTTCCCCCTTGCTACTTCCAAGACTTTACTGACCAATTTTCATTTGAAAATTATTGAAAGAGTGTTCATTGATATATTTCATCTGCTCCATGAGCCTCATGGCATAGTCGGCCAGCGCAGTGATGTGCGAGCGCCCCTCTCGGTCATAGGTGCTATCATTTAGCCCCGATGCTGCCATGTAAGTACTTCCAATTGTCTTGATCTTCTCCAGCTGCCTGAACGGTTCGTCACTGATGATCTACGGACAGGAGGAAGGTTTTATATCACCATTTAAAATATTCCCAGATAGGCAGAAATGTGGCCCTGCTCCTAAAATTACTTCTTATGCTTTTGATACAGGGTCAACAAGACAGGGCAAACTTCATAAATGTGCTACAAACGTGCTTCCTTCTTAGCCTTGGACGCCTTTGTTGTGATGCTGTGGGGAGGCACTGCTACAATCTATGGCTAGTGCCTGCCAGCAGCCTTCCCTTTTGAAACTCCTGGATGGTTAGACCTCCTACCCATCACCTGGGCTACCAGCAGTGTATAATGCTGAAGGTTATCTGCCAATAATCTGATCCCAAGTTGCTCAGGGCTAAAAACAAGACCTGACTGATCCTGTCAGGAGTCATGGTGGTGCGGTGATTAGAATGCAGTATTTCGGACTAACTCACTGTTCACTGCCAGGAGTTCGATCCTCACCGGCTCAGGGTTGATATCCTTCTGAAGTTGGTAAAATGAGGACCCAGATTGTTGGGGGCAACATGGCTGACTCTGCAAACCACTTAGAGAGGGCTGTGAAGCACTCTGGACCAGTATATGAGTCTAAGTGCTATTGCTATTGGTGTCACAATAGCCTAGAACAGGGGTAGGCAATCTTGGCTCTTTTATGACTTGTGGACTTCAACTCCCAGAATTCCTAAGGCAGCATAGCTGGCTCAGGAATTCTGGGAGTTGAAGTCCACGAGTCATAAAAGAGCCAAGGTTGACTACCCCTGGCCTAGAACAACTGAAGGTTGAAAAAGGGCTAGTACAGCCATTGAATAGTCAGGCTGAGAATGCTGATGGAGCTACCTGGGTTGCAAAAATCCAGAGGTCAGCAAGGAGCACAGGTGGGCCTTGACTTATGACTATTTGTTTAGTGTCCGTTCAAAAAGTATGATGGCAGTTAAAAAAGTGACTTATGACTGATCCTCACACTTATGACCATTGCAGAGAGAAACACAAACTAACATTCACCAAGATGAATTGTTGTCCCTTTTAATACAATCTGTGACAATGGAGAGCACATTCAAGCAAGCAAGGCTTTAGAGATAACTCTTTCTTAGAAACTAATCTTCTTGATCCTTTACAATTTTCAGGGAGAAAAGCATCATATTTTTTCTCTATTTGGAACTTTGAAGATTCATATCCGTATTCAGACAGCTAGATTCTGTGCCCTTAACTAATGTTTTTCTATCAATCACAATTGTCTAAATTCACCTGACAACTGAAGGCTGTTCATTGGACCAACTAGATTTACATCTTTTCCAACATGTAGTGGCCCCTGAGGGTTGTCTACCAGACCACTTCAAGCAACTTAGATTCCTTCTGTAGTTAAAAGTGAATGAAGAAAAAGTGTACTAAGGAATATAATTGCAAGATTTGTAGATTCTGCTAAGTCACAGTTTGTTTCGCCATGGTTCAGTCCAATTGGCTAAATCCATAAACCATGCTTGACAAACCACAACATCTGAGTCCACACAATACCCAAACCAAAACATCTGGGCTTAATGTGATGTGTGAAGCCAGTCACTGTTGGATTCGCCAGCTTTCACCTAACAGGTTTCTGCTGCTGTAAAGAGCAGATAGTATTATAGAGGGAAATGACCCATACCATATTATAACATGATCTTTCTATTTTCCCTTCAATGCTATCTAAGGTAGGGTAGGCACTGGGCTCTCCAGCTGTTGTTGGACTGTAATTCTGTAATTCTTTCTTCGCCCATTGCCATACTGCTTAGAGCTAATGGGAATTGTAGTCCAGCAACACCTGGAGGGCCATGTCATGCCACTTCCTGAAAAACTCAAGACTTTTTACCCCACTGAGTTCTAGTGCCTTCCATTTTCCAATCTTCTAAAAAAATGCATACTCACCTCATCAAAGTCAGCAATGATCTCGTTGAGCAACCGAAGGCATTCAACACCCTCATTGTTGGCTTCCAGTTCCACGTAGAACTCAGAGAAATTGCTGATTGAGGCAAACATGACAGCCACACACTCACACGATTGGTGGTACAGCTCATCATTGAGGCGTTCCCGAGCCAGAAAGTGAGCTGCCACATCTTTGGGCAAGATGTTGTGTAACAACCGACGATTATAGGCCTGCAGCTCTTCCATCTCTTCCTTTTCACCTGTAGCCTGGGAGAAATCAGGTCATCACTTATGCAGGAGTTAAACAGAAGGAAATCTTAACTTACGAAGAGATCTCTCGGGGTGACTTACAATGGATCAAGAAAAGTCCTTGATTCTTGCAGTCACAAATTGAAAACTATCCTTTTGCAGAAATAAAATGGGTGGCTGGATAGGCTAAACTGGATTTCTGCACAGAAGGATAGCTTGCTTCATTTAATTTTAGTATTCATTTTTTAAAGATACTGTATATACTCTGTCTATCCTGAGTTATACAAGCTTTGTAATTTATTCATGTTCAATACATTCAAGATTGATGACTGATGACTTGGTGTTGACATTAACCCAGCCAACAGATTCGGTAACTGACTTGGTAGAAATTATTGCACAATATGGGAAAGTTTCTGGTTTTAAGGTGAATAGTAATAAGACTAAAATATTACCGAAAAATATGTCTATGAGGGATAAAGGGGGGGTTGGGGGTGGGAGGGGGGGAAATATTGTAATCTTTATAAAACTTTTAATAATAAAAAAAAGATTAATAGGAGGTGCAGTCCCATTTTACAGAAGCCTCAAAAGTTAACTCAAGAAAAAGTTGAATTCTGTAGCATATAAAAATTCTGTATGTTTAGGTGGTTTACATATGTATCTGCATTGCATCTGTTTCCTCGGAAACAATTTAAGTTAATAAGATAAATTGGTTTTCCCCAATCTGACAGTCACTGTCACATCACATACCATAGTTATTGTCCATATTACTTGAGAATAATGAGAATTGTAATACAGTATTTCACATATTCATCTTGTTCTGGAATATCCATTCAATTTTTAATAGATGGTCATGATCTTTTGATTCACTAGTGATTTAGAAATTAATATGGGGATATATTATTCTGTATTCTGTATACATATTATTCTATATTTGGTGCACTCTTGGAATCTTAAAAAAATTGACAAAAATTTTAGGACAGCTTTCTTTCACTCATATAGATAGTCTTCGACTTAATTTTGATCAGAATTTCCATTGTGAAACAAGGCGGTTGATAAGTGAGTTGTGCCGACTTTTACAACCTATTTTGTTACAGTTGTTAAGCAAATTGCTGAAGTTAAGGGAATCATGCGGTTGTTAACTGAATTTGACTTTTCCCATTGACTTTGTTTGTTGGAAGGTACAGTAGTGGCCAAAATTGTGGAAACCTTTTGGGAAAAGTATACAGTAGAAAACTTTGGTTAAGTTTCCACCAATTTTTCTTCTAATTTCTTTATAACTGTAGCCTTGTTCACTTAATAATACTATTTTACATCGCTTTCTGGGCAACCAGTCAACTCTTTGCACCGTTACTTTAATTTTATTACGTTTTACAAGCTCACTAAATGAAAGGAAAAAAAACCCAACCAACTTGATAGTGATCACATAACACACTGACAAATGTCCTCCTCTCAGCTTCAATATATGACATCAGTAACTGAATCCTACTGTGATCTGATTGGCTCATTGCCAAAACAAGATGATACCTGATTGGCTCTCTAAACACTCATGCTCATTGGCTACAATCAGATGAAGGAAAGCTACCTGATATCAACCTAAGCAAGTTGTGCTTCCTTTTTCTGGTTATTTGGCTATAACTTTTCATAGAATACAGTACAGATTACAGTACAGATAATTGAACAAACTTTGTTGCATTACATTCCTGATTAAATTATCTTTCCATTGATATATAATTTTATGGTACTACTCCCCCCAAAAGTGGTGTTATTAGCCATCAAACCTCAAAAATACACTTTTCCCAAAAGATTTCCACAATTTTGGCCACTACTGTAGCTGGCAAGGTTGCTGGGATGCTGCAACTGTGATAAATACATGCCAGTTGCCAAGCACCGGAATTTGGATCACATGATTGTGTGGCTCCTGTGATGGGCATTAAGTATGAGGACCAGTTGTAAGTCATTTTTTCAGTGCTGTTGAACCTTTTAAAGGTCGCTAAAGGAATGGTTGTATATCAAAAACTATCTGTAGTATGATCTGAAGAAGTTATCTCCGTATCCATAGGTCAACAAGATTATTATTTTTTTTGCCAGGAGTCTTGAATGGTAGACTATTGAAAATTTTTAACTGCATTTGCTATATATTTTAAGCCTTCCATTAAGTATATATCAACCAAAATCAACATATCTTATTTTACTTATATAATAAGAAAGGAATATATTTCACAACGGGGTAATACTTGAGGATTTAAAGTTTCTGTCTCACCATGCTTC
Organism: Protobothrops mucrosquamatus; assembly: GCF_001527695.2. NCBI lineage: Eukaryota > Metazoa > Chordata > Lepidosauria > Squamata > Viperidae > Protobothrops > Protobothrops mucrosquamatus. The sequence continues at coordinate 22,003 of NW_015387255.1, read as the reverse complement.
AGTCAAATGTTTAAGACCAAACTAGAATTCTCCAGAGACCTTATATCTCAGCTGGTTTCTACAGGGTTGGATGTTATACAACAGTGGTCCCCAACCTTTCCAGCTCTGCGGACCGGTGGGGGCAGAGGCAGTCATGGCGATGGGGTGGGAAGAGGGGATGGTTCCACGTAAGGGCACCCACCACTTGCACAAATGGAGCAGAGCACACAAGCACACGTGTCCCTCACTTGCACAAATAGAGTTTTGTGTGCTCATCCGCTTGTCCGCCACTTGCACAACCCAGTTCCCAACGGACTGCAGCCTAGTACCAGGCCACAGCTTGGGGGTTGGGGATTCCTGTTGTACAACTATATCATTAAGAGCTTGTATGGCAAATATAGGCAATAGGATCTGAGAAGATGGGCTGGCAGCTAACTTTCTCCCTGCCTACTGCTGATAAAAACTCTAAGGCTCTTTCCAGTCCAGACCCTGACAAAGAGAAGAAGGACTGTTAAAGAGCTGGACAAAAGATAAGAGCCAATCACAACTCTGGGTATTCACCAATACTACAAACTCTCTCTTGCAACTTATTTTCAGAATCTCTATTTTGTCTCCAGTACCTGTTGCTTCCAGAGAAAATCAAGGCGTGCTGTTGATTCGACTTGCTGGGCATGAAGATAGAGGGCCAAAGCAAAAAGTAACAGGATAACAGGTGTCATGTACTGCAGAGGCACTTTTTTCTCTGAAAAACTACTAAAATAAATTGGGGGAGGCAGAAAAAAAGAGAGTAAAGAAAGAGCACAAAGTACTAACTTTTCACTTCTCATGAGCCTAACATCTCAGAGCTTTACCCCATGATCTTTGCCTCTTTAACTCAATGAGCATCCCTAATTATGCTGTTGCCAGCTGGCCTTAGATGCTATATTGTTTGTTGTGGGACACAGTGACAGTAAAGATACTCTATTCTATTCTATCCCAACCTGATGTAGTCCAGACTGGTTAGGAACTGGAAGATACAGAATCCCCAACCAGACCAAGTTTTAGTCCAAACAAATCTAGGAGGTTTCAGTCCAAACAAATCTAGGATGGGGAAAGCAGCCATATGCACAAAGGCAGGAGGTGCCTTGGAAGAATAAAAATAAACATACAGTAATGTGAATCTTGAAAGACCTCCACTGGTTTTCAGTTGCTCATTTAAGATCAACCTTTAAAGCCCTAAATGGCTTACAGCCCAGCTGTCTAAAGCAGGGGTGCTCAAACTTGGCAATTTTAAGACTTGTGGACTTCAACTCCCAGAATTCCTCAACCAGCTTTCCTGGGAGTTGAAGTCCACAAGTCTTAAAGTTGCCAAGGTTGACGACCCCTGGTCTAAGGGAATGCTTCTCCTAAAGCCAATCTGTGTAGTTATTTAGTCAGCAGGAGTGGCCATCTTGAAGACATCTACTTGTCAGAAGCTTATCTTTCTATAAAACGGACAGGCCTTTCTCCTGCATGGCTCCCTTGGGTGCTCTCTTGGGACCTGTGTTGGGTCCCCATCTTTCACAGACTTAAAGAAATATTTTTTCCAGGCTTTTATTACCAAAAAAAGTAATATTATTATTCTCAACTTTTTGTATCTTTTTAGACAGCCATGTTTGAGAGTTCACCAGAGCAGAAAGGTAGGATAAGCGTCAACTAAATTATCATCATCATCATCATCATCATCATCATCATCATCATCATCATCATCATCATCATCATCATTTATTTTCTAAACCTTTAATTGTCATTCCTCACTTAAAATAATTCCAAAGTTAGTGCACAACTGCAGTTGTTTACTGTGGTCCCTTGATACAATTTGCTTTTCTCTCTTCTGTTATATTAAGTCCCTCTGGGCACTCCATTCATTCTAAATTTAGATTGCAAGATCCTCTGGATATGTACTTATCTTGTCCTTCTGCTCCTTAAATAATATCAGTTTTGTATTGTTGTTGTAGAACACACAAGATTCATGGAAACCCAAAATTAGGATGAGCAAAAACAAGGGGAACAGACAAAATGTCTCTAGTTTTCTTTTCAGTTCCACACTCAGGGGACTAATGCTTTTTTTTGTCCTAAGAGCATTACCTTTCAAACACGTTTTGCCAAATTTTGGTGATACTTTCACTAGCTTATGAAACTTCTCTATGTAACTCTGTCTCCCTGCCATCAATCCTCCTTCCCCTCATTTAATCCACACCCAATTCCTACTCACCAGGGCTGAGTCTCATTGAAGGCTGGCCTGTTTTGGAGAGGAGGAAAAAAAAAGGCATTTTTAGAAATAGTCCTTATTGAAGTCTGAAGTCTCTTTTCCTTCATTTAATACAGTGTTTCTCAACCTTGACAATTTTAAGGCATGTGGACTTCAACTCCCAGAATTCCACAGCCAGCATTGATTTTAATACAAGGATCTCCAAACTTGGCAACTTTAAGACTTGTGGACCTCAATTCCCAGAATTCCCCCTGCCAGCCATACTTGGAAGTTGAAGTCCATAAGTTTTAAAGTTGCCAAGTTTGGAGACCCCTAGTTTAATAAATACTTTCAGATAACTACATGATTTTGAAGGTTCACCGAGAACAAGGCTCAGAAGAACGAGATTAACTTCTGAATGCCAATATTCTAATTCCAACCCGGCTTCTCTTCTTCACACTTTATAATCTTCCACAATCCCACCGTTCTTTCTCTTGGGCAGCCAGAAGCATTTCACAGATTTGCCATGTTAGTTTTCCCTCCCTTCACAACCTCATCTATTGAATGCTTTCGCTTTATGTGTGAGGTTATATAAATATTTCAAAAGATTCCACCGATTTAATTTAAATAATTAAATAAAAATCATAAAAATTTTTGGAGGTCAGCAGGTGCCATCTACCGCTGTAAAAACCAAAGTTGTATTCTCCTATCCAGATAAAACCCTAACTTAAGGAGAAAAGAGATTTGTATTTTTTTCCCCCCGTTTTCTTCTCCTCCTTCCAGTGCACAAAAAAAAGTCAAGGATATGCATGTGGGCAGGAAGGGTAAATCCCTCACTGTGTGTGTGTGTGTGTGTGTTCAGTCCAAAGGAATAAGCACTCATATGTGGAGCAGCATTTCTGTAATACACTGGAGAAAGTTTATACAAATGTGCCTTTTGGGCCTTCAACTACCCAGAGGCTGTCTTTCAGGATGCTATTCTCTCTCTTTGTCCCTGGGGTCTAGGATTTTCAGAAAATCTGGCTGGGTTTGCTCAACATGCTAACTGGGCCAAAGACAGAGTAACATGTTGTGTAAACACCATAATCCAGGGAAAGTGGGGGGGGGGGGGGCTAGAAAGGTGAATCAATCTTCTAAGAAAAAAAGGCAGGTAAGGAACACCTGAAGAAGACAGAACTCCCGAATGACTGATGGATTGCTCCACCCACAAGCCGCCTACTACTGGTTGGTTGAAGTGCTATTCACTGCCAATACAACGCTCTTCTTAAAGAACATCAGGCACTTACGGGAGGAAGTAGGTAGCAGCTCATGGATGGTTTTTCACCCAGTTTGATGTGTTGCCAGATCTACTGGTAAGGGGCTATCACTACATCACTGGACTGAAGTGTGCTGTACAAACAGAGCCTGTATGTGGTACCTTTTTATTTTGCCCCTCTTTTCAAAGCTGACCGCTTTCTATTCCACAGGGGTTTTTCTTTGCTGGTGCTATTGATAAACAAGGGTGGACCATACATGGTCAAGACTCACATCCCTCCTCCCTTTTTGGCTATCTCCTAGCTAGAACTATTCTGCATCTACAAAAATCTGCATTTCCACATATCAGCAGAAAGTGATGGATACTGGTGTAGTGTCCTGCCAATTTTGGGAGGGAGGGCAAGAAACGAACTAAATAAAAGGTTGTACATTAAGCCTTAGATAAGCTTAATGCTGGTAGATAGGTAGTTAGTTCAAGAAGCCAAAAATCTCATACCTTTTGGGGGCATAATTACATTATTGTCCTCCCATAGAAGCTCTGGGTGTTAAAACTAGTGGCAATGAGATCATTTCCCTGCATCTGAGAAAATACTGTAAAAAGATGGTGCTATATTATCATTACCACTAGTACTAACACTTTTGTAATAGTTTCCAATGCTAGATTCAAGGTAGCACAGAGATGTCAAATCTGATGATGGAACAAATGGTCCTTGGTTAACAACCACTTATTCAGTGACCATTCAAAAGTACAACGGCATTGAATGAGTGATGGTTATGACCGGTTCTCAAAGTTCTGGCCATTCCAGAACCCCTGCAGTCATGTGATCATGATCTTTGGCAAGTAGCTCACACGACAAGTTGTATCATCCTGCAATCACTTGATTGCATTTTGCAACCTTCCCTGCTGGTTTCCCACAAGCAAAGTCAACGGGGAAGCTGGCAAGGAAGGTCACAGGTTCCTCACGTAAGTCTCTCTCACCTGTGCACCCTCCTCAGCTTCTCTGTGTTCACAATGCATCTCCCTGGCCAATTGTGCACTTTCCCCCACCCAGCAGCAAGCATCCAAGCCCCACTGTGCTCGCACCCTGCCTCATGCCTCCAGGAACAGCCACCTCTGGTTGCACCATATTTACACTGTACATCGCCCACTACTCTTGACACCTTCTCTCACCCAGCAGCCATTTATCTGCCTACTAGCCTGCTTGCAAATCACTTGGGTTTTGCTTTGGCTGTGGAAGCTGGCAGAAAGGTGCAAGGTGGTGCTTGCTTGATGACCCGTAATCTTCACTTCATGACGGCAATAGGGAATGCAGGGATTGCCGTTGTTAAGTGATGTGAGCACATGACATTGTCCTTTACGACTGTATTACTTAGCAACAGAAATTCCAATCCCAATTTCTGTCACAACTCAAGGACTATCTCTATAGAAGAATTAGGGAACCACCTCACCCACCCCAAAAGACTTGAGATTCTTCCCACCCCTGGAGAGAGAGATTCTTACAGAGCATTAGTAGCCACCAGCAAGTCATAGTTGTCAAACAGCACGCCCTGAGGGCCCTCAGCCAGTACCAAGTATACCACCTCCATCACCACCAGCAGTGCCAGCTTCCTAAGGCTACTGATGTGCAGGAAGACGGAAGAGGCCAGCAGACTCAGCAACACCGAGTAAGTGAAGTACTAAAAGAAAGAAAGGATAGAGATTTGTAAGGACTCCCCCTTACAAATCCAGATGTGTTCCCAGAAGTTCACCATTACACCCTCAAAGCGTTGCAAACTCTGTTTTCTCCCCTAACAGCTAATCACAATGGATGTTACAAGTCTCCTCCTTCAGTATCAGAGGCAGAAGGCTATAAGCATCATGTTGCTGGGGGGGAACTGGCTCTCTGATTCCAGCATAGTCAGCCAAATGATGGATATAGGCTTTTACTGTTTAGCAACAGTTCAGTTCTCTCATCCAGCAGGCTTCTTACCTCTTGCTCTCCTCCTGCTTCCACCAACACATTTCCCCATTCCAAACTCAAGCAACCTCCATGGCCAAGAGAGGCCAGTCCACCTATCCAGGTACTTCTGGGAGGGCAAAATGAAGTGAAGGAGGAAGAAGGAGACAACCCTTCAGAAAGAAATGCTTCATGTCCCCTGCGCACAAAGCTTGACATCCATCCTCATGCTCTACCCCAGGGGTAGGCAACCTTGGCTCTTTTATGACTTGTGGACTTCAACTCCCAGAATTCTTGAGCCAGCATGGCTCAGCTTGGAAACCTCTCCCTTTCCCCTCAGCATGGCTGGCTCAGGAATTCTGGGAGTTGAAGTCCACGAGCCATAAAAGAGCCAAGGTTGCCTACCCCTGCCCTACCCAAACCCCATTTTCCACACCAAAAGCCTTATCTGATGCACATACCTCAGGGAAACTGCAGGGCAAGTCATCCTTTCCTTGGCAGGGTGGAGTGTCTGATGCCAAGGTATAATTGAAAGCATGGAGATAACAGGGATCTACTGTAGCTGGAGTAACGTTGAAGAATCTAACCACACAGTCTTGGAGCCGGACCCGACTGCAAGCAAACTAAAGGATAGGTTAATTCAGCTAAGGAATTGCTGCTCAATGGTTCTAGAACCCCCTGATCAGTGGTGGGATTCAGCCAGTTCGCACCAGTTCGGCAGAACCGGCAGCTAATTTTTTGTTGCCCAGGCCCAGAATGGACTTCCAGAAGCGGCATCCACACAGAGAACCGGTTGTTCACCTATCTGAATCCCACCACTGCCCCTGATCCCTAGTGTGACTGAGTCCATGACAAATCCCTGAGGCTCCAGGGATACAGACAGGTAATAAAAAGTTCCTGAGATTTCATAGGGAATTGAAAGTCAAAATGCTGCTCACAGCATCCAGAGGCCTTTCCTCAGCTTTCCCTTGCCATTTGGGAATTTTGATGGTTGTAATTCCAACATGTGGGGATGATACCAATTTAGGGGAATATTAATGCACATGGGTTCCTGGTTTTTTTTTCTTGCCCAAACAACATTTTGCATAATTTTAGAAATCTTCAATGCAATAGTTCTTTGATCAGAAAACAGTAGCAGAGGAAGAAAAATAAAACTTCCACATTCCCTCTGTTCAAAACCTAACAGAGTGGAATATGCTAAGTCCTAACAGTGCTAAGTCCTAGTATAGTTTATTTGAGGTGATATACAAGATCAGCTAATTGTGGTTTGTAAAGCATGGTTTATAACTTGGCAGGTCTCTGTAGTTCACTTGTAAACTATAGCATCTGGTAAATATATCCTATAACTTGCTGTAATACACGTAATCCTCGACTTACAGCAGTTCATTTAGTGACCATTCAAAGTTACAAGGGCACTGAAAAAAGTGACTTATGATCGTTTTTCACAGTTACGACCTTTGCAGCAGCCCCATAATCACACGATCAAAATTCACATGCTTGGCAACTGACTCATATTTATGACCATCGCTGTTTCCCAAGATCATGTGATCACCTTTTGTGACCTTCTGCAAAGCCAATAGGGAAACCAGATTCACTTAACAACCGGATTACTAACTTATCAGCTGTAGTGATTCACTTAAGTGTGGCAAGAAAGGTTGTAAAGTGGGCCAAACTCACTTAACAATTGTCTCACTTAACAACAGAAATTTTGGGCTCCATTGTGGTCGTAAGTCGAGGACTACCTGTATTCAGACTCTATCATTGGTCATCTCTGCCTAGAACAGGGGTAGGCAACCTTGGCTCTTTTATGACTCGTGGACTTCAACTCCCAGAATTCCTGAGCCAGCATGGCTCAGCTTGGAAACCTCTCCCTTTCCCCTCAGCATGGCTGGCTCAGGAATTCTGGGAGTTGAAGTCCACGAGTCATAAAAGAGCCAAGGTTGCCTACCCCTGGCCTATAGCAATCTTTGTTGCACAATTTACTGACTACCACCTGAACAATCTTGTGCATTGAAGACCTTTGCCCCTCAGCCCCCCTCCAGCCTCTTTTCCCCTCCCTGCTTCTCATACCATGTTGACAAAAGCAGAGATGAAGACAAGCAGGATGGAGACAACGCCAGTAATGGTGCTGTTGATTCGGGATTGGATGATCTTGCGAGAAGCACGCTGCAGAGCGGCAGGAAAGGGCTACAAGGGATTGGAAAAGGTTGAATGAGTAAAGAGGTGCTGGTATTACCATTCATCACTTCCAACTAGTTCCAACTATCCCCCTTAGCCTGAGGACACCAGAGCCAGATACCAGGAATCAAGCTTATAGCAGCCTTTAATCTAGAAGATTCTACAGTGGGGATTCAGGCTGTCCACTAAGAAGTTGAATTGTGCTCAGCAGGCAATAATAATATAATAATGATACTGTAGACAATATTATTTTCCAATAACACTGGATAATAATACTGGAAACAATATTGGAGATGGATGAATAATCTGGTCTGATATAAGGCAACTTTCGTTTTTCTATTTCCCCAATCTGGCAAAAAAGAAGAAACTCCAAATCTTGCTTGTTTACTGGTCCAACACCAATTAGTACTCTCCTCCATCTGCAACTTGGCAGGAGCCAGTGCAAAAGTGAAAACACCGTAATAAAACTCCATAGGTTCTGAAATGGCTTTCCAGAAGCAGGTGTTTTTCAAGCGTGTTGTGGCTGGCTAGAAATTCTATGCAGTGTAATCCCAAACGCACCTTAAAGGTACCCACCAGCTGGGGAAGAATGTTCCACCTGGAAAATTATACACATCTCTCTACTCTTGATAAGGAGATGTGCCCAAGCGGAGTCCACAGCTGGTGGAAACAAAGTCAGAACGAATCAAGATTTGCCCATTTGTGGGATTTGGGAAAGTGTAACTTACACCAAGGCAGGAATAAATGGCACACACAAAAAGAATGGAGGCCAGGATGATGAAGATACTGATGTAGGCACCAAGCATCAGAGAGGAACTGTGGAAATAAGGAACGCAGTTAGTCTGAGAAATCCGGACGCTGTCATTAAATTAAGCTTTTCAGTACTTGCTAGTGTACAGGCCTGACTTTCCCCAACTTGAGCCCTTTAGGTATGATGGAAGACTATTTCCACTATCCCCACACATCCAATGTTGGCTGGGTGGTCATAACCCAACATATTTGGAAACATCAGATTAGGAGGGTTTACATAATATTATTAAAGTACATTGCCCCAATCTTGCACTATGATGCTACAGCACTGAAGTATGTTTTGCAGCTATGTCACAAAGCATCTGGGACTCCGTTGCTTCAGAACGACTTTCACTTTGATTTGCTCAAACATTAGCTTCAAAACAGTTCCAAGGGAATGCACCACTCTCCTTCCCGTGGTGCTATTTCTAAATTAATCTTTCTAGTAGACGATCCCTTCATACGCTAATAATATTAAGGCAAAGCTGGAAATCCATGTAGTTTGGTGTGTGCGCATGCATGGTGTGTGTGTATATATACAACTTGCAATTTTTATTTGGATGATTTTGTAGTTGTTTGGTTGAAGCAGTCTCCAAACTTATTTTGAACTTTCTGCTTCCCTGGAGCATTAGAAGTTACTTAATATTGCTTCCAGGAACAGCATATTTGTTTGTAGCAGAGTATGGTATATGCCAGGGGTAGGCAACCTTGGCTCTTTTATGACTCGTGGACTTCAATTCAGGAATTCTGGGAGTTGAAGTCCACGAGTCATAAAAGAGCTAAGGTTGCCTACCCCTAGTATATGCGATGTGGAATTCGGGTTTCTGCATCTGTTTGTATTAAAGCACATGGCTACTTTGGCTATATATGTCCCAAATACAGGCACTCCTCAACTTACAACCACAATTGGGACTAGAATTTATGTTATTATGCAAGGCAGTCGTTAAGGAAGTCGTGCCTAATTTTTCAAGGTTTTTTTTGCCACAGTGAAGCAATCGCTGGAGTTGTTAAATGAGTCACATCATCTGTAAGCAAATCCAGCTTCCCCATATTGACTTTGCTTGTTGGAAGCTGTTGGGAATGTACCAAACAGCGATCATGTGATCCCGGGATGCTGCACCTCTCATAAATTCATGCTGGGTGCCAAGCCTCCCTCGAAAGTTGATCAAATGGCTATGGAGATGCTCCAGTGGTCATATATGTGGTGCTGGTTGTAAGTCACTTTTTTCAGTACAGGTAATCCTTGATTTACAACAGTTCATATAGTGACCGTTCAAAATTACAATAGCATTCAAAAAGGTGACTTATGACTGTTTTTCACATTTATGACTGTTGCAGCATCCCCATGGTCATGTGATCAAAATTAAGATGCTTAGCAACTGGCTCATCTTTACGACGGCTGCAATGTCCTAAGGTCACTGACTTCTGACAAGCAAAGTCAATGGGGAAGCCAGATGTGCTTAACAACCGTGTTACTAACGTAACAACTGCAGTGATTCACTTAACAACTGTGGCAAGAGAGGTCGTACAATGAGACAAAATTCACTTACAATTGTCTCTTAGCAACCTGGGCTCAATTGTGGTCATAAGTTGAGGACTACCTGTACCGTGATAATTTTGAATGGTCCCTACACAAACGGTTATAAGAAGGACTACCCATACTGGGTACATTTAAGATCTTTTCATGGAGGTATCTTTTCATCGCGGACGTACACATGCTTATGTATATAATATGTTTGCAGAAAGAGTACATGAGAACGTACTCTTGTACATGTGTCACTCACTGTGGGAAGATGACTATCTGGATACAACAAATGAAGCAGAAGACTAGCATGGTGCAAGCCACATAACTACCAAAGCGGGTATCCACCTTTTTGGAATACTATAGGATTAAAAGAGAAGAAAAAAAAATTACCAAGGAATTGAGGAACAGATGCCTTTGTGCCCAATTTGAAATCTCAATTCTAGACAGAGAAGGGAAATACCTTTCTCTCCAACTCAGGTTTCTGGAAAGTGAGCAGAAAGCGTTTGACATGATCCTTACGCAGCTGGTCAATGCTTCGAGCATCGATGGCCCTGCCCAAGAACTCATCCACCTCGTCTTCAGGATTTAAGGCTTCCTGTGTACTTCGGCTACGGGAAAGCAAAGTTCAGGTTGGAGAGTAAAGAGAGACACGAGACAATTTATTTAATTCATTTGTATTCCTCTTATTATTCTTATAAATAACTCAAGGCAGCAAACATACGTAATACTCCTCTCTCCTCCTATTTTCCCCATAACAACAATCCTGTGAGGTGAGTTGAACTGAGAGAGAATGACTGATCCAAAGTCACCAGCTGACTTTCATGCCTAAGCTGAGAACTAAAACTCACACTTTCCTGGTTTCTAGCCTGCTGGCTTAACCAGTAGACCAAATAATGTGCCCTCTCTGCAATTGATGCCATCTTTCATATATTGTCACAAGATAGTTTAGGGCAGGGGTAGGCAACCTTGGCTCTTTTGTGACTCGTGGACTTCACCTCCCAGAATTCCTGAGCCAGCATGGCTCAGCTTGGGAACCTCTCCCTTTCCCCTCAGCATGGCTGGCTCAGGAATTCTGGGAGTTGAAGTCCACGAGTCATAAAAGAGCCAAGGTTGCCTACCCCTGGTTTAGGGACTCTGGCTTGAATAATTTTCTCCATCCCTACTGTCAAAATCTCAAGGAGGTTATAAAATGAAGGCACTTACTTGTCTTTGCTGGAATCATCAATACCCTAAAAAAAAAAGAGACAGAGAGAGATAGGGTATCATGTTCAAGAGCACACAGTATACATTAATTTTGATACTAAATTTCAAAAAATGCAGAAAAATGTGATAATTACAATGAATACAGGCAGTCCTCATTTAACGATGGTAATTTGGACCAGAATTTCCCCTGCTAAGCGATGTGGTCATAAAATGTGATGTTACATGACCGCATCGCTTAGCAATGGCAATCCTGGTAGTTCCTGTTGCTGTTAAGCAAGGATCGTTGGTCAATAAGCATGGACCTCCTCACAATTTCCTACCGGCTTCCCACAAACGGTGGCAGTGGGAAAGGCGGCAAGAAGTTGCAAGTCCCAGGCAGCTCGCAAGCCAGGTGGGGAAGGGTATCTGGGTGGATACTGCAGCATGCGCAAGAGTTTTCAGGCCCAGGGATGGCTGTTGCCAGGTGGGGCAGACTTACCCGAATGACTTACAACCTTCCCTGATGGTTTTCCCAACTGAAAGCCAGCAGGGAAGGTCGCAAATGGTGATCATGTAACTGTGGTGCTGCAACTGTCGTAAGCACGAGTCAGTTACCAAGCACCCCGATGACTGTGGGTGTGGTACAACGGCCAGAACTTCAAGGACCATTCATAAGTGGTACTCATTCAGCACCGTGGCACCTTAGTGGTCAGTAAGCAAGGAGTACCTGTATAATTTTATATGTGGTGAAAATTTGTAATAATGTGGTTACAGTATTCCTCAAACTGAGACTACAACTCTCAGTGTGCTAGTGGCTATGATACCAGGAAACCCAGAAATTGTAATTCTGGTATCTTTGGAAAGCAGCAATTTTGGGAAGAGCGGTCCTATTAAATGTTGCCAGCAACATAGTTTTCAATTAAAAAATTTCTCATTTTTTTTTGGGCAGACATTCCCTGGACATACTTGGGATTTTAAGTTTCCATACACGTATACAGGTAGTCCTTGACTTACAACCATTTGCTTAGGGACTGTTTGAAGTTACAACATCACTGAAAAAAAAGTGACTTATGACTGTTTTTCACACTTACGACCATTGCAGCATCTCCATAATCAAAATTCAGATGCCTGGCAACTGGCATGTATTTATGACGGTGGGCAGTGTCCCAGGGTCACGTGTTCATCTTTAGTGACCTTCTGACGTGCAAAGTCAATGGGGGGAAGCCAGATTCACGTTAAGTAACCACGTTGCTAACTTAACAACCACAATGATTCACTTAATAACCGTGGCAAAAAATAATATAAAATGGGGCAAAACTCGCTTAACAACTACCTCGTTTAGCAACAGAAATTTTGGGCTCAATTGTGGTTGAGGACTGTCTGTACTAGGGGTAGGCAACCTTGGCTCTTTTATGACTCGTGGACTTCAACTCCCAGAATTCCTGCGCCAGCCATGCTGAGGGGAAAGAGAGGTTTTCAAGCTGAGCCATGCTGGCTCAGGAATTCTGGGCGTTGAAGTCCACGAGTCATAAAAGAGCCAAGGTTGCCTACCCCTGGTCTGTACCAGATCAGATATTCCTGGCAATATTCACTCAAAATGGATAAGGAAGGGTGATGATGATAGTGATATTTGCAAGCCTGTTTTTTTTTAAAAGAACATTCAAAGACAGCACCTTCTAAGGCCGCCCTTTTTCTCTCAGCTCCAAACCTCTGTAATGCTGAGAAAAGAAACATAATAAGCTTGTTGGCTGTGCACTTCATTATACCTGCACAGGGAACAGAAGCAGAGCCCTTCCCTGGACTCTCCCATTTCAAACACACAAAAGGTAGGTGCAATAAATTTGACTGGCTTGGGCTGGCCTTTGGCCAACAAAACAACATCACCTTACAGCTTGTCAGAGAATAGTTGAGATTTACAGCTAAGCAGCAGGGCGGCCTGCTGGCTGGTTAATGCTCAACTTAATAGGTGTGGGAAAGAGGTTCACAGAGACTTTGGGAGGCGAGAGTGAGTTTTCACAGAACAATCATGGCCAATCTCTACTACCTTTAAAAAAAGGCTCCTTTTTCGCGTTCTGTCTCTTGACTTCAAGCAAGTGAGACATTTGTTAAGTGAGTTTTGCCCCATATTGTGACCTTTCTTGCCACAGTTGTTAAGTGAATCACTGCAGTTGTTAAGTTCAGTTACGTGGCTTCCCCGTTGATTTTGCTTGTCGGAAGGTTGCAAAAGGTGATCACGCGACACTGGGTCGCTGCCACCGTCATAAATATGAGTCAGTTGCCAAACGTCTGAATTTTGATCACATGGCCAGGGGACGCTTCAACAGTCGTATGTGTGAAAAAGGGTCATAAGTCACTTTTTTCTGTGTGACTGTAACTTTGAATGGTCCCTAAATGAACTGTCAGTAGAGGACTACCTGTACTATATAAGTATATAGTCTGTTGCTTGAGCCCAAAAGCCTTCTAGAGTAATCATCAATTACAATTATTTTATAACTGGAATTCATCATTAACTAATTATTTTTAGCTGAAGAATGTAACAGAGATAGATGTTATAACCACATCTGATCAGTAAGGTGAAAGTAATAACGGCTAGAAAACCTGGGCTAATTAAAAATATTCTTTAACTGCCAGATAAGAAAATCAAAGTTGGCACCAGGTGTGGACGGGGTCCAAACCATTCAAGAAACTAAAAACGTCAGAACATAGTCATACTTAAAAATGATTGGGAAGCCACTGCCTTAGTTTTAAAATTAGTGAGCTATGATCAAACCATCCAGTCCTGATCAACAATCTGTGTATTTTGTAGCAGCTAAAACTTCCAACCTGTCTTCAAAGGCAGTACTACCTATGATCCATCATTAGGGTAATTTAAATGGGATGTTATCTTAGCATACAATATTGCAGCCAGGCTACCTTTGTGAAGAACAGACATATTTAGCATACCACTGAAGATGGGGAAAGGAAAATGTATACCACGGGATCTGCTTTGAACTTCTAAGGCAAAGTCAACTCTGTGGTAATACCATCCCAGAATGGCAAATGCATTCCTTATGAAGGATACAAATTGTTCCAAGGCAGACTAAAACACACCTGTCCTTCTCTGGTCATAGAATCTTTCCATTTTGCTTAGACTGAACTTCAATTCTTTAGGCTTTATTTACTCCCTGATTTATCTTAAATGCAAGTTCAGCATTTTAATTATGTCTCCTGAATTAGATGAAAATGAATATGGTCGTAGACTTGGATGGTCTCTGTGCACTGACAACATTTTATTCCAAAGCCCCATATGACCTCAGGCATTTCAGGCGCGCAGGGAGGACCAGGAAAGGGACAGCCTAACTGCTAGCAACAGAATTTCAGAATCACCTTCTGAAAATAGCTGTTGTGGTAAAGCTGAAACCATTGGAGAGAAGCCCTTCCCCATTCTTCCCGCCAGTTAGCTGCTCCAACAGGATATTTTGACTGAAAGATCCAGGAGAATCAGCATTCTTCCTTCTCCCAATCTAAAACAACATATTCTTTGTGCCAAAAGTGGGCCAGAAAGCACACTGAAATGGAACCCTAAAAATCAGTTTCATTGGACAGTGACTAGAATAATGTAACAAACCTCTGCCCATTTTCAATCCCAATCTTACTTTCACTAGTTTCTCCCCTAATTTGCTCCTATTCTTTTCCATTTTCAGAGAATTATTGCACTGATGATAGACAGACAAGATCTCGATCTATTCACATAATTTTGTCCCAATGTTCCATTGCGTTGGAAAGAAAAATAAATGCCACTCAAATCCACCAAAGAAGGCTGAGAAATTACTGTAAGGTGCCACTGTGCCTTGACCACAGGATGGAGAAGGGGAGAAAAATCTAGAACTCTCATCAATGGAAACCATCCTGCAGCTCCAGGAAAATCCTGCAGTTTTCTCTGGTTCTGCTCAAATGCACAAGAGAGATTACAGAGACTGATGGACATGACTCACGAACAGCTTAGGGATAGACTGTCATGGGGGAAAAAAATCCATGTGCTCGTTAGGAATCAAAAATTACTTCATGGCACATAATCGATCAGTGCGTATGCGGACATCATCTTCATCTCAAGCCTCCTAGGATTAAGCAACAATGCCAGTAGAAATGGGTCTGAGAAATCTGGACCCTGTTTAAATGAATGGGCTTGGAACCCCTCTTTCAGATCCTGCCATTCAGTGGGGCAGAATTAGTGCTTTAAGGCAGCACCGTAAAGAGATATAAAGCAATTTGACTGGGATGAGGGCATTAACACAAAAAGCTATTTTTTTAAACAAACTCAGATTCCTACGTAGAGGGCCATAGGGTTACCTCAAAGTATTTCATTAAACAGTAACGCATAACAGATAGGATCCTTCCTCATTTTAACAACTAACAAACTATTCCATTGCAATGGATTAAATAAGCCACAACAGATGCCCTGTGCTACAGCCACTACTACCAGGGGCAACAAAAAGTTGTCAAGACGATGCCCATCAACAACTGGCAGCACCGCTATTGAGAAGATATCAGTGGAACTCCCTCTCAGATGCAAGCAGTATCATGGCAACAGATGCTAGATTACCAAATTTCATAAACAATCTGTGCCATAGCAACAAACTGCCTACAACAAATCAAAAGCAACCTGGAACAATGAATGACAGGGGACTAGGAATTCTTGCTTAGCAACCATCAAGAGTGCCACTAATGAACAGAAAATTACCCCCAAACGTGGTAGGTGAGGGCGATTATCTTATATTTTGCTTGGATAGCAGACTTAATTTGCATCCTGACACTGAAGTGAAGAACCTGCCAAATGAAAGGCTTGAACAAATTCAAGATAGAAGAAGTAAAACAGATGATCAAAAAAAAAAAAGAATAAATATTTTAACGAACCAAATTCCTTACAGAGCTGATATTGACTGGATTCACTTATCATGCTAAAATACAGTTTGCTCTGCAGAATTGGGTGGTTTCAGTAAGACCCAAAGCGTATTTTATATATCATAATGGCTAAGTTTATACAATATACTAAGTCAAAACTAAACAACCATATCCTGGCTGAGCAAAATGTTTGAAGCCAGGCAATCTGTTTAAATCCCTGACAATCTGAAACTAATGCAGGGGAAGAACAGAAAATCTGCTCATTTAGGATTTTCCAGTTCTAAGGTATGCAAAGGAAAGGAATAAGGCCCTGAGAAAGAATCGGCACCTATTGTGATTCATTAAAAAGAACTAATATTTTTTATATTTTTGAATGCAGGATCCTGGCAATTACAGTAGCTGAAATGCAGTTGTGGGCCCCAACCAGATATAAACTGATACTTAAATTTATGGATTCCATATCTCTGTTATCAAATTCCTCCTCATCTCAGATAATGAAATAAAACTAGGATTCTCTAGATTTTGCAAAAGGCAACGTAAATAACATGAATGGCGAATTTCTATTTTTCAAAGCATTGTTACAATCTTGACCATTTCAAAATATTCCCGCCACCTCAGTCCCATATGGTGTCATACTTTCACATGCTGCTACCTCTTACACTGTGTGTGTGGTTATGTTCCCGTAATCCATAGTTTTCTTCAGCAAAAGAAGCAAAAAAAACCGGGGAAAAGCAGAGAGTGTAAGGAAGCGATGGCAGGAAGGAAGAAGGAAATGCTCAGGGGAACTAGATCCTACACCACCTAAGAAAGGCCAAGGGCAGCTGGGATGTGAAGGAAGGGAAAGTGAAGCAGTGGGTTGTTATGGGCAATAGAAACAGAATGTGGAAGGTTCCTTGTTTCAAATTCCTCTTTAGTTCTGCTTCCTATATGCAGTGGAAAGCTGTAAAATAGATGGGGGCAGAGTGAGAGCTTAATTTTCCCCCATGTTAGAAAACTTCCTGCAAATAAAAGAGGTGTACAGCACTGCAGGTAATAAAACTGAGCTCTTTCAGATCTATTTCTTTCGGTATGGTTGGAGAGCTTTCATTCTTGGCTTGGAGTGAAACAGACCATTTTATTTCCTTGGCATAATTTTGTACATTGATAACAAGTTCAGTGCACTGCATGTTAATTCTTATGTAGTTAAAACATGGCCACAAGAGAATTACAACTCTTGTGGCAGTAAAAAAAAAAAAAAAACACTTCACACACACCGAGGGCAAAAAAGTTATTTCCTAGCAGAGAACGAAAACAGCCCAGAAAGGACTGTTCAAGGCCTACAAGTGGATTGTGGCGGGTATAGTGGAAAGTGCGAAACAAACCAGGGAAAAAAACCTGGATCAGTTTTCCTCCACACCACTAGGAAGACTCACGTGTGTATGGGTGTGATGTATGTGTGTGTGCAAAACCAGCAATCCTCATTCCTTCACCTAAGCGAAATTGCTCCAAATAATTCAAGCATGAAACGCATAGTATTTTCCCTTGCTAATAAGCTTGCCTCATTATTAGAGAGACATCTACTTACAACCAAAATTTCATTTGAAATTGCATCTCCAAGAATCCCGTGCTTTTAAATGGCTGCTACCCACCGTGGCCAAAGCTAACTCATTCAGAGAGGAATCAGATTTGGAACGCTCCCAGCTGCCAAACATCTCAAGAGCTCCTCATACCAGGAACAGTATATGCCAAATGGCAAGGCTAAGCTCTGATTGGATGATTCCTTACAAAGATGGAATGTTCATTTAAGAACTGAAGAAGAGCTAGATCAGGTGTCTTCAAACTTGGCCCTTCTGGACTTCAACTCCCAGAATTCCTCAGCCAGCGTTCCTGGCTGAGGAATTCTGGGAGTTGAAGTCCAGAAGTCATAAAAGGGCCAAGTTTGAAGACCCCTGGGCTAGATGAATCAGAGCAGACCATTGCTGCTGAAATATTCTGCTCTTATAGTAACCGTCCAATGGCCTCTTAGAAGCGAATACATACGTATATAGAACAAAAGAAGTGAGAAACGCACCCTCCTATTCACTTCCCCCAGCAATACAGTATTTCAGGGCAATACTGTTTCTTGATATTGGAAGTAAAGTACAGTCAAAGTACTAGCCACTGATAGCCTTATCTTCATAAATTCATCTTACCCCCTTTAAATCTATTTAACTCAGTGTCTATCACTGTACTTTATGGTAGCAAATGCCATAATTTAACTATACATTAAAAATACAGGTCTCATCTTTCCCTAAAATGTTTATTAAAAAGATGTTCAAATGCGCAAACCAGCATTTTATTTCAACTGACTGCCCTCTCCAATATTAAGAAAGAGAATTCCTTTAAACATTCATATGGATTTAGATATTAACTGAGATCATACATTAAGCCACAAGTATGGTTTGTGAGTAAATGGAAATTATATTCTCTAATATTAAAACATGATACTTCTTTAAATTGTCATGCTATTCTAAACACTAATTAGTTCTTGACTCAATTTTAACCATGTTTGTTAAATAAGCTGCAATGGCTAGGTTCCTTTATTACTCTAAGCCACAAATGATCATATATCAAAAGCAGTTACATTCAAGCATCGCATTAAAACAATACAATACCCAGATTATGTTGAGTGAAATGCAGAAACCTAATCTTTGAATATTTATAATAAATGTTCTGATCATAAATCTGATCATAAGCTTTGTGAGTAAGTTTCAATCAACCTTAAAGAAGTTTAAATATATTCAAGCACTTGACAATTAAAATAAATAATTTAAAAAATCAGCACAATGTTAAGAAAAAAAAGCTACAGACAAAGCTTCTCGTGAAACACAGTGGGTGAAGGAATACTCCACAATATTTTAAGAGACAGAGGTGGATCAGAAACTCCCTAAAAATGCATGTAGCTTCATGGAGAACGGGACAGAAGAGTATCTTTCATATTGTCTACTTTTCAGGCCATCAATTTATGCGAAGTGTTACTTAAACACGTTTTCCCCAAAGCTTCCAACTGGAAAGTTATGGGTGTGGGCGCAGAAGAGAAGGTTCTACTGCTGAGTATGAAGGAAATAAGAATTACAAGGGTGGTGATGTTACTTTTTTTCTTTACTGCTCAGGTCAACAGCAGTCTATTTTTCACAGAGACAATATAAACTCTAGCTCTACCTTGTTATATGTATAGTTTTATTGACAGTTATCCTACTATATTATACTACTGTAGTTTTATTATTGTGGCCTTAAGCAATTTCCCCCGTCCCATTCCCTCAGCCCTGCATTCAAGGCTAATTTTTTGAACCCATGAGAGCATTCATGTACTTTAAGCATCATCCTAGGCTGCAAACTCCTTTTAGGTTTTGTGCCTATAGATTCTGGAACCAGTATCTTTTCCCCTAGTTTTTTCCTTTGCTGCATAATAAGTGTCAAGGTGAAGAAAGAATACTTCATTTTACTTCCTATTTTTTTATGTGGAGTTGTGGGGAGACATCTTCAAGAGCTGCTTTCAGTTTGAGTAGACAACTCAATGTTGACAAATCAGACATAGGGCACTGCCTAGGATTTTTTTGCTACCTTTTTTAATCTATTCCGTCAACTTATCTCACATTCAGGGTTATCCTCCTTTCAGCTCAATGCCAAGAAAGGTATGCTCTATAGCAGAGGTCCCCAACCTTTTGGGCGCCAAGGACCAGTTCTGTGGAGAGAGGTTTTTCCGTGGACCAGAGGGTGCGTGGTTTTGTGTGCTGCCTGCATCTCACGGATGGGGCTTTGCTTGTTTGTGAGGACCGGTTGCTGGCATGCTACGGCCCGATACCAGTCCATGGACTGGGGGTTGGGGACCCCTGGTCTACAGTGTTGTTAACAGGAATGAAAGAACAAAGCAGAATCCAATAATATGTTATGCCATCCTACCTGCTTTCCCAGGTACAGTCTCAAGCAAACCCAAGACTTACCATCTGTCGTAACGCCTTAGAGTCCTTGTTCCGTGGAAATGAACGCTCGGGGACCCAGCGAGGCACCAGCCCTTCTGTGGAATTTGCCTGGGCTCGCTGCAGCTTGGCTAATATTGCTTTCTCTTCTTTCTATTGGCAGAAAGGGGGGGAATATGGAGGTACAAAACAGAAAGAACAACAAATGGAAGCAGGTGTTTTAAGACATTACTCCCTAGAGTAGGAATATCTCGTTTTAGAGCCTCCATTATTTCAGCTCCAGGGACCATAACATGAGCCGTGGTGGCACAGTGGTTAGAATGCAGTACTGCAGGCTAATTCTGCCGACTGCCAGCAGTTTGATTCTGACTGGCTGAAGGTTGACTCAGCCTTCCATCCTTCCAAGGTTGGTAAAATGAGGACCCAGATTATTGGGGGCAAAATGCTGACTCTGTAAACCACTTAGAGAGGGCTGTAAAGCACTGTGAAGCGGTATATAAGTCTAAGTGCTTTTGCTATTGCTATTCATCTCCTGGATAATGGTGATCTCTCTTCCTGCCCCCAAGCAAATTTTAGTCATGTCCCCCCCCCGACTCCCAGGACTTACCCGTTTCTGGCTGCAGCCCACAATGAAGAAGGTTTCAATGTTATGCTCCTTCAGGTAAGCATTGCGCTCACCCCCGTGCCCCGGCTCTACTTCATAGTCCTCATTCAGGTACTGCAGAGTAGCCTGGGTAATGTGGATCCGCCTATCACAGAAATGTTGTCGTTTAACCAAGACAAGTGTTGGAACCCAGTTCTCCCACTCTCCGAGATATACCCCCTCATTAAACTTTGTATAATATCGCTTAAGAATGGAAGAAGCTGCTCTCTCAACAAGGAAGCAATATGGCCCTTGCTTAGCAGCTCTGAGTAAAAGAGCAGGAGTGACCAATAAAAATAAGGTTAAGTAACATTAGCGGTAGTTGGCTGCAGGAATGCAGATAAAATACTGTGGGAAAGCTGGTGGAAAGAAGCCTTGCTGAAGATGGCTTTGCAGGAAAGCCTGACGAACCCATATGAAAATATGGTATAATGCTTGTAAGAAGCTATAAGTGAAGATAATACATTACTTCATTTGGATCAGTAAGTCACATGGAGAAATATAAGGCATTTCCACATGAGAATTTTGATCCCATTCATATAACGGCATTGTGCTTTTATATTCCCATGTTAGCATTCCTGTTGAGCAGCCAAGTCAGTTATTAAGCTTGACTGTCCCAAATATCCAAGTGCCATCTCTTTGCAATCAGAATGTGTTGGGCCAGTTTTCCACTGATAAGAATGTATCTCCAATATGCTCATTCCACAAGGTCTGACTGGGTGGGCACACTCCAGGTCCCTTCCTATAACGTTGCCACCTTGTGGGGCTGAAGCAGCAAACCATCTTGGTAGTGGTCCCTGGCCTAGGGAAGCACCCTCCCCCTGAGATCCAACAGGCCCCTACCCCCCTGGTTTTCTGAAAAGCTGTGAAGACCTGGCTTGTCCCAGAAGCCTTGGGATAGTGCAGGGGTAGGCAACCTTGGCTCCTTTATGACTCGTGGACTTCAACTCCCAGAATTCCTGAACCAGCATGGCTCAGCTTGGAAACTCTCCCTTTCCCCTCAGCATGGCTGGCTCAGGAATTCTGGGAGTTGAAGTCCACGAGTCATAAAAGAGCCAAGGTTGCCTACCCCTGGAATAGTGTAAGGCTGGAGCCCAGTGAAGCTCTAAAGTTTGTTTTTTTTTCTACTCTTCTCCAACGGATAGGTTAACTCCACATTTAATAGAAAAGGAATGGAGCAGAGTAATTTCAAAGCTATGTATGTAAAAGACAGAAGATCAGAGGTAAGACAAAAAGGGAAGAATGGGAAAAAAATGGGGTCACACCCAATACTAGCATGACTTTCCCAATTCCAAACCAATTTTCTTCAAAGGAACATCGGCCATTAGGAGGAAAGGTTTCTCCATCTCCCGTCTCAAAGGAACTACTTTCTATTACAATTCACAGTTGTTTCACTCAAACTTTGAAGGACCTGACTCACCCCGCTTTGCCACCAGCTTCCATATGATTGGCCAAGGTGACATCATTAGACCAGACATCAAACTGCCA